>NC_066623.1:46246554-46484856 GCF_025201925.1 Gopherus flavomarginatus
ATTTTCACAGACAAATAGATACATACATATTTTCTTTTCCTTAATATTTCTTTACACTGCATTGTTTTTACATAGCTGTATATATATATGTGGATTATTTACAGGCATTCTTCTGGAAAAAGGTCAAAAATCAATGCAGATTATGCTATGTACAAAGAAAAACTGCTTTTGGCCCCAGCTGGCTGTAAAAAAACAATATAAAAAAGGCAAACCAAAGGCAATACAAGTTACAGAACTAAGATTACATTTGCAAAGCTTAACTGTCCAGTAAAATCCAACAGAATGCCTTTGTGACCCCAGAGCCGGTGTGGCTTGGTAACACCAAAGAAGCCACAGGCAGTAGACCTGGACTGGAATCTCTGAAAGAGACGCCGCAGGAGATTCCAGGGTGTAAGAGAAGAGAAGGGTGTGCTGTCTGCCAGGGGATAAGATACAGGATATGGACCTGAGGCTGAATACAATCTTAGCAGGAGCGGGAAAGAATCCGTTGATTATCCTTCATGTGGGAACGAATGATACGGCTAGTTACTCGCTGGACTGTATCAAGGAGGACTATGCCAGACTGGGGAAGACGCTCAAAGAAATCGAGGCTCAGGTGATCTTCAGTGGGATTCTGCCGGTTCCTAGAGCGGAGCGACGAAGGAATGACAAGATTATGGCGATCAACAGATGGCTCAGGGAGTGGTGTTATAAGGAGGGCTTTGGGATGTACGGTCACTGGGAAGCGTTTACGGATAGACGACTGTTCGCTCAGGATGGACTTCATCTAAGCAAGGAGGGAAATAGAATTCTAGGATGGAGGCTCGCCGACCTCATCAAGAGAGCTTTAAAATAGGAAGTTGGGGGAGATGGTTGGGAGATGTTCGGGAGATCTCCACGCCGGAATATGACCTGGAGAGGGAAGTAAACAAAGTGAGAGGGGATACCCTTGCGGTCCCAAGTCTTGATCCAAGGAGGAATAGTGGAGTAGAAACCAGAGTAACGGGTGATGCTGGTGGTAGAAGGTCTCTGCACGACGGGGGAAAGAATGTCACTGATGCCAAACGCCAAAAATTAAAAGGTCTGTACACTAATGCGAGGAGCCTAGGTAACAAGATGGAGGAACTGGAGTTACTGGTGCAGGAAGTGAAACCGGATATTATAGGGATAACCGAAACCTGGTGGAATAGTACTCATGACTGGAGCACGGGTATTGAAGGCTATGTGCTGTTTAGAAAAGACAGGAAGAAAGGCAAAGGTGGTGGAGTAGCCTTGTACATCAATGATGAAATTAACTGTAGCGAAATAAGAAGCGATGGGATGGATAAGACAGAGTCTCTCTGGGCAAAAATCACACTGGGTAAAAAAGCAACTAGAGCTTCTGTCATAAACAGATAGCTAAGGGTTAATGTCTCTTCCACCTGAAGCACCTGACCAGAGGACCAATCAGGAAACCGGATTTTTTCAACTTTGGGTGGAGGGAATTTAGGGTCTGAGTCTTTGTTTTCTGTCTGCCTGCTTTCTCTGAGCTTTGGAGAAGTACTTTCTACTTTCTAGTCTTCTGTTTCTAAGTGTAAGGACAAAGAGATCAGATAGTAAGTTCTATGGTTTCTTTTCTTTGGTATTTGCATGAATATAAGTGCTGGAGTGCTTTGATTTGTATTCTTTTTGAATAAGGCTGTTCATTCAATATTCTTTTAAGCAATTGACCCTGTGTTGTATCATCTTAATACAGAGAGCACATTTGTATGTATTTTTCTTTCTTTTTATATAAAGCTTTCTTTTAAGACCTGTTGGAGTTTTTCTTTACTTCAGGGAAATTGAGTCTGTACTCACCAGGGAATTGGTGGGAGGAAGAAATCAAGGGGAGATCTGTGTGTTGGATTGCTAGTCTGATTTTGCATTCCCTCTGGGGGAATAGGAAAGTACTTTTTGTTTCCAGGATTGGGAACAGAGAGGGGGAGTCTCTCTGTGTAGTTTCACAGAGCTTGTGTCTGTGTATCTCTCCAGGAGCACCTGGAGGGGGGAAGGGAAAAAGGATTATTTCCCTTTGTTGTGAGACTCAAGGGATTTGGGTCTTGGGGTCCCCAGGGAAGGTTTTTCAGGGGGACCAGAGTGCCCCAAAACACTCTAATTTTTTGGGTGGTGGCAGCAGGTACCAGGTCCAAGCTGGTAACTAAGCTTGGAGGTTTTCATGCTAACCCCCATATTTTGGACGCTAAGGTCCAAATCTGGGACTAAGGTTATGATAGCGTGTGTGCGTGTGTGGTGCGCCGGGGGGGGCTGTGGGCTCTGTGGGGGAGAACGGCAGCATGTATGCAGCAGCGTGTCTGGAGCTGCACGGAGCCAGACAAGCTGGTCTGAGTTCCACAGTAAGGGAGCTGGGATGTTGGAGAAGTGGTATGGGGTTCCAGGGGGGCAATCAAGAGACAGGGAGCAGCGGGGGTTGGATGGGGTGGAGGTTTGAGGGGGCAGTTGGGGCAGGAAGAAGGGGGGTAGATGGGTCAGGAGTTCAGGGGGGCAGTCAGGGGACAGGCAGCGGTTGGATTGGCATGGGAGTCCCAGGGGTTTGTCAGGGGACAGGTAGGGGGTGGGATCCTGGGGGGGAAGTTAGGGGGGTCTCAGGAGGGGGCTGTTGGGGACAAGGAGAAGGGAGGCTTAGATAGGGGCTGAGGTTCCAAGGGGCAGTTAGAGGCAGGGGTCCCGGGAGGGGGCAATCAGGGGACAAGGACCAGTGGAGCTTAGCTAGGGGGTGGGGTCCTGGTGAGCAGCTGGGGCAAGGGTCCCAGGAAGGGGTGATCAGGGAGCAGAGGGATTGGATGGGTTGGGGTTTCTGTGGGGGGCAGTCAGAGGGAGTGGATGGTGGCAGGGTGGGGCTTCCCTCCCCCTGGAGTGTCCTGTTTTTTGAATGTTAAAATATGGTCTTCCTACCATTCACAGTGCAACTCTCCACTCACGGCACTGCCGCATTAGGTCCCCCTCTATCTTTTCCAGTTGGTAGTGGCCAAAGGAATGCTGGGAAATGTAGTTCTTTCCCTGCTCCAGGCCTTTCTCTATAGGCAGGGAGTTAACGAAGAAACTACAGCTCCCAGAGCCCCCTATTGGTTCTCAGCTCCCATGCTGCCCTTGCAAATGGGCTGCCCCAAGCAGGTGCTTGCTTTGCTGGTGCCTGGAGCTGCCCTGCGGGGGATGATGCTTCGGCTCTCCAGCGGCAGGGCAGCCTGAACTGCAGTCCAGCCTGTGCACCTCAGGCTGCCATGAGCGCCATCTTGCGACTGAAGCCAGAATTGCAGTGTCAAGTTCCAGCTCAGCCTGAAAGCCTCAGCTGACAGGGAACATCTTGGTTCAGGGCTGGCTCCTGGCTTTTTGTGTGCCCCCCGCCCTCCAAAAAAAGGGAAGGCAGGGGCTGGAGTGCCACCCCTTGGAAAGTGTTGCCCCAAGCACATGCTTGGAGCACTGGTGCCTGATCTCAGCACTGCAAATGGAACCCAGGAGTCCTGGCTCCCAGCCTCCCTTCCTCTAACCACTAGACCCCACTCCCCCCCTTTTGGGGAGCCAGGATTCCTGAGTTCTAGCCCCATCTCTGGGAGCAGAGTGGGGTCTAGTGGTTAGAGCAGGAGGAGCCAAGGCTCCTGGGTTCTACAGTGCTGCTGTGTGACCCTGGACCTCTGTTTCTCCTCCCACTTTTTGGATATGGAGCCTGTAAACTCTCTGGGGCATGGCCTCTCTCTCGCTGTGTCTGGGCAGCGCCTGGCCCAACGAGCCCCTGATCTCAGCTGGGGCAGGGACTTTTTCTGTATCTGTGCAGCCCCTGGCACAACGGGGTTGAGTCTGCCCCGCTCGCTATAGGTGCTGCTATTGTACAGATAAATAGTCATGATACTAAAAGGCGTGGCAGTGCGTGAATGCACCACCATTGCCATGCAAGGGGAAAGCCAGTACAAATTACTGGGGCCCAGTGGTCCAGAAGAGGGCCCAGGGCCTGGCTTCCCTGGCTTCATTGCCCTGTTTAGCTTTTGCACTCTTGCTGGGGGGGCCTGAAAAAATTTTTCACCGGGGCCTGAACCCGCTTTCAGCGGCCCTGAGGGTATGGGGGGACTTGCCCCCCTTCACGGAGCATGAGGAAGTCAATAGGCACCTATGCATGGTCCTCCCAAGCAGGGCCAGGATGGAAATAGGGGGCCTGTGCCCCCCAACATGGAGAATCTGGGGTGCAACCTTAACGGGTCAGTCTGTCCTTTCTCTGACAGTCCCATTCCAGCTTCAACTACCGCTTGTGTTTCTTTGTTCTTTTTCATTCCTTTCCTTCTCTAGCTTGTATGTTCTTGCTTTCTTTTCCCCCCTCTATCTTTCATGCTCTTCCTTTCTTTCCTTCTTTTTCTATTTTTTTCTCTCCCTTTATTTCTTTCTCTGCCTTCCATGTTCTTTTCACTCTCGCTCTCTCGCTGGTTATTTTTTTCACTTGCTCTTTTTCCTCGCTCCCTTCCAAGCCAAGCAGGTTCTCATCGCACACACATTTTGACAGGTTTTCCTCCTGATCACTGAATGTATTAAGCATGTCTTCAGTGGGGGTTTGGCATGCCAAGGAGCAGGCTGGAGGGGTGTCTTTGTGGCTGTCTGCTGGCCACGCATAAGCATGGTCCTCCCCTCCTCTTGCCCCTCCCTCAGTTGCTCTGTAGCTTTTAAGCCTTCCATTGGAGCTGTCAGCACCAGCCGCCATTGCTGTAGGTGCCCAGAGCAGGAAAGCTGTGTTGGGCTCCAGCTTGGGACTCTTCCTCCATTCTGCCTAGCCCTGACTATCAAGCCTGGCCCTGGCACTCCTTCCTTCAAGTGCCATGTGGACAAGAGGGAACATGTGGCTGCAAGCAAAATGGCCAAACTTGTGGGCAGCAGTTGAAGCTATGAGAATCCCAAGCATCTGGTCAAACCACAGGACTGCAGGCATCAGCAACCAGGGTAGTATGTTCTAGAGCCCCAACCCATTGTGGCCCTCACAACCAGGCTCTAGAGGGCAAATCACCCAGCAGTAAGGGAAAGATTTGCTCTTGCAGAGCCAGAGACAGGGAAGTTGAGCACTGTGAGCTCTAGGGGTTTGCCACAAGATCCCACTGAGATTTGAACTCAGATTGCAGGATTCAGAGTCCTGAGGGATGCCAATTACACCATGGCACCAGCTTGTGCTGCTGTCTCTGCACATCAGTGGCCCTCACGGGGCTGGCTCGTGTAAGGGATTTTTGGCCCCTTACTAAAGCTCAGTGGGTTTTTGGTTGGCTATTTCCCAGTACCAATAGAAGGGGAAAGGATCAGTAGGAAATCAGGACCCTAAGACTGACAGTCCCCAGGAGCAATGGGGAGAGGCCAAAGCTCCAAAGTTAGCCCGACTGACAGGCCAGGCAGTGTAATGAGGGAGTCACCAGGGCAGGGGATCCCATCATCTGTGTGAGCTGGAACTACCTGGGCCCGAGTGGGACCCAGCTAAGGAGAAAGCAGGAGCCCGAGAAGAGGCGTGGAGAAGAGCTGTGCTAGCCAGGGAGAACCAGAGCAAATCCATGCTAGGAACTGAGCCGGAGCAGCATGAGCCACAGAAGCTGCCCAGGGAGCAGATCTGTGCTGGGAGAAGAGCTGCAGCAAGCAGAGCCAGAGAGGCCAGAGGAGCAGCCCAGGGAGATGGAGGCAGAGCCACAGCAGCACTGGGGCTGGAGGTGGGTGCAGTGAGCAGCTTGGGAGAGTGAGAGGGACCCTGGGAAGAAGGCCTAGCACAATGTGATGCCACCAATCAAGAGGCCTTGCAGGCCAGACCTTTGGGGGTGGGGGGATCATATCCCCTACATGGGGGCTGACACTGGGAACAAGGGTCCTGTCACCTAGAGCATGTGGCCACTGCCAGAGCAAGTGTCCGGCCCGTGGTGTCCCTGCAGCGCAGCCAGGACCTGGGAAGGAGGCCTGGGACGTGAGGGAGAGACTGTGACCTGCGCTGACACTCCAGAGACGCTGATTGTGATCTCCCTGCACCACAGAACAGGGTGAGGTGTTTTCCTTTAATCTTTCCTCATGTTTTGCATTAATTGCTGGGTAATAAATTCTATTTGCTTGAAGCAATGCAATGCAATGATGAGTGGGTCAGGGAAGTGCCCAGAGGGGAGAGAGTACCCCGGAGTGGGGACACAGTAGCCGTTTTCAAGTGAGCACGACAAGGTTGGGGGTCAAGCCCCCCAGGAGTCCTGGGCCCAGCCTTGTTGGGGTTACGAGGACTTTGCCACACATGAGAGTAGAAAGAGCATCCTTGGGGTCAGGCAGACCTCTGGGTAAGGGGGTGGGGACTGAGATCCTTTCTCTGGCCAATTGCACCAGGGTCATGTATAAACCAGGGAAGTTCCCCACAATAGCCGGACCTGAACCCCCTGTACACTTGCCCTCTGTACTCTTTGCTTCTCTGTCTCTTTTCCCTTCATCTCTGCTGGTCTCCCTCTGAGCTTTCTCAGCACCTGGCCCCACAGCACTTCCTGCCAACCAGAGACTGCTTGTTCTAGGCCTGCTCCTCTGGATGTGGCCTCTCTCCTGATTCCTGAGGAAAGGAGCCTTTCTAGGAAATGGCCATGGATTCTGGGAATCAGCATGTGGCTGGTAGACAGCACCAGGAAGCATTTGGCTCCTGGCACACAAGGCCACTTAAAAGCTGAGTGCCTAGACAGGGATTGAATCCTGGATCTTCAGATTATGAGCCTGATGGTCTACCAACTGAACTAGTTGAGACCATTTTCCCCCTTCACCACAAGAGCGAGCAGGTAGGCAAAAGAGAGGCAAAAAAAGTCCCAGGAACCCCTCCTCTTTTTCTGCACATCCACTGCCTGTCAGCAGGATTCCTCCTCCTCCTCCTCCTTCCTGTGCCTCAGTGTGACTAAATCTCCACACCTAGACAGCTGGTCCATCCGCTGCACCCCAATCCCCCATGCCTGAGCCTCCCTGCCAAAGCCCTGCACCTGGCTCCATAGAATTAAGTCTCCCGCCTTGCTGGGAACTCGACTTCTTGTTCCCACAGAGTCTTGGCCCCCCTCAGTAGATGACCTGAGAAACACAATGTCCGACTTTTCCAAAGAAATGCTTGGAGGGGCTTTCTTTTGTGTTACTATGTGGTCTAATGGATAAGGTGTCTGAATATGAGTTACAAGATTGAGGGCTTGAGTCCCTTGGTGGTTGTGTTTCCGCAGTTTTACCATTGTGCTGAATGTTCTGCTCCCTTGAGGGCTGGAACCTCTTCTTGGCTGCTCAGGCCAATGCTCTGGCTTCAGCTAGAGCCCAGGAAGGAGTTCGGGGGTGGGCATCACAAAGGCTGGGACATGAGACCCAGGTACTTCCACTCTAACCTTTGCCCTTCCTGATTTGCCAAAGAAAATGGGCGGCTGCCCAGGCTAGTGTGTGCGCCTGTCCCTGTGCTGGAGGGTACATGCTACATAGCGTCTTCGGAGCCTGGGTGTTTCTCTGCTTCTCGCCAGTTCGGGAAAAGTCTCTTGGGGTAAAATCTCCTGCCCCACTGCAAAAGTGAGCAGCTTGAGTGGGACCAGTCAGAGGCCCCACCATGGGGGCTGGCCTTGCTTTCCTACCAACTTGTGATGTTATCCACAGAGCATCAGCAGCTGCCTCATGTGCTGGTGACCTTCAGTGGGTGTTTGGCATGGCAGGGAGCAGCCTGGATGGGTGTTTTTGTGCCTGTCTGAAGGCCACACATAGGCATGGTCCTGCCCTCCTCTAGCCCTGACCTCAGTTGCTCTGTGGCTTTTAAGCCGTCCCTTGGAGCTGTCAGCACCAGCTGCCTCTGCTCTAGGTGCCCAGAGGAGGACAGGTGTGTGGGGTCACTTTTACAGATGCCCCTTCCCTGGTACTCCCCTTGCTCAGCTGTGCAGAGGAACTTCCATCCCCAATCCTGCCTGTCACTGCCCAGCAGCCCTCTGGCACCATTCCTGAGGGCTGCCCTGCCTCACTTTCTTCCTACCATGTTGGGAAAGACAGTTCTCATTATTAAAGGTGAGGTGGGCCAACTAGGGGCAGAAGCCTGTTCTATGTTTTCCTACTGCAGAGCCCAAACTCAGGAACTCAGGGACCTTTAGAGCTTCAGTCTAACGCTCTCCCAACTGAGCTACTTTGGCACCTGCATGACAGTGTTTTGACCTGTTGCTTCTCTGTCTGGGATGTTTTTGTCAGCAGTTGCAGACGAAAAGGACAGGAAAAGAAACGGCTGCTCCACACCCCCACCGGAGGAACCCGGCACCGTTAGCTGTGGTGAGTAAGAAGTGTCTGTTGGCTGACAGGGCCTGTCCCCCAGGAGCTGGAACAGCAGCTGCCGCCTCCCCCTTGGCTCCAGGCTGTGGGAAATGCTCATTGCCTGGCTGCAGGGCCGGCGCTACCATTTAGGCAGCCTAGGCAATCGCCTAGGGCGCCAGAATAAATGGTGGGCGCCGTTTTGCCGGAGGGGGCGGCAGGTGGCTCGGTGGAGCTGCCGCAGTGGTGCCCGCGGATGGTCGGCTGCTTGCGTGTCTCCAGAGGACCTCCCGCAGGCACCACTGCGGCAGCTCCACCGGAGCCGCGGGACCAGCGCCCAGGGCGGTGAAATTGCCATACGCCTAAGGCGCTCAAACCCCTAGCGCCGGTCCTGCCTGGCTGCATAGGTGGATGCTGCTCCGTGCTCTGGAGAGCATCTGTATTGGTCTGTCAAACCCCCATCTTCACTGAGCCAGTCTGGTAAGGTTCCAAGTGCCCCCTCCAGCCTGGCAGCTGAGAGTCTGTACAGACATCAACCTCCCTGCCAGCCCCAGAGCCAGCAGAAGCGCCAGCTCCCCCAGCACCACAGGGGCACTCAATGAACTTCCTGTGGGGAAATGTTTCCTTGGCGTCCTGCTGTTAGAGTGAGAGCCAGGAGAGAGCAGTGTCTGGCTTACCTCGGGGGAAAGAAGAGACCTGAGGAGTGCGGATCTCCCTCAGCCTCCCCCGCAATGCTGGTCAGTTTTATTGTCACTGTAATAGTCAGTGCTTCCCTTCAGGGCGGGCCTTAGAGGGGTCTGGGACAAATCCCGCCCTTTCCTCCTCAGGCCCTGCCCCTACTCCACCCCTTCCCCCAAGTCCCCACCCCATCCCGTCCCATCTCTTCCCTTCCTGCCCCATTCCTCTCCCACCCCCACCTCTTTCTGTCCCTGCTCCTTCCCCTCTCCACCCAGTGCCTTCTGCACCCCACTGAACAGCTGATCACTGACAAGTGGAAGGCACTGAAAGGGAAGAGGAGGAGCTTGTCAGCAAGGCCTGTAGTGTGTGTGTTTAGGGGGGAGGTGGCTGTCAGTGGGCGCTAAGCACCTATTTTTTCTCTGTTGGTTCTGCAGCCCCATAGCTCCCATGGAGTCGCTGACTTGGCTTCCTTCGCACTCTAGAGAGAGGAGCAGAACCAGGGCCATGGCTGATCTATGGGGCACCAGGTGAGTGGCAGAGACTTCAGGTGCTGAGAGTTTGCCTAACCTGTCAGGGACACAGTGTGAGGTGGTGCCCCAGGGATCTCTATGAAAGGAGCAGAACAGGATTTACTTGGGGGGGCAGGGGAGAGAATTGAGAGTGTCTCAGGGGGTTGTACAGAGGTGTTGCCCAGGTGAGAGACTGGCTAAAACACAGGCCTCGCTGTGAGCAGGATTCAAACCTGCATAGGGAAATTCTATTGGATTTTAACTCCAACACCTTAACCATTGAGCCATTACAGCTGTGAGTGAAAAAAATGCCCCAATGCCAGAGAAAGTGGTAAAGAATCACAATGACCAGGTGTGAAGTCATCTGAACTAGAGAATTCCCACCGCAAACCTGGCTCCCAAAGCACAGGGGGGATTTGGGGTTTGTTCTCTTTGCTTAGCCATGTGCAGTCGCACAGAGAGCGCGTTTAAAAGTCTCCCCTCCCACAGAGCAGGAATGGGAAATGATTCTCATCTTGAAGCCTGATGTAGGGTGACCAGACATCCTGATTTTTTCGGGACTGTCCTGATATTTGCTTGTTTGTCCTGCGTCCAGACCGATGTTTGGTCGGGACCCTGGAGAAACAAATAACTTTGTCCTCTTCTCCAGCACACAGGCATAGTCTGGAGGGGTACTTGCCCCCCCCCAACTCCGCCCCCTCATTCCCCCATTCAATCCCTCCCCAAATCCCGGCCCTGGTCCTGCCCCCAGCCCCATCCCCTCACTGCCCCATTGGATCCCTCCCCAAATCCTCGCCCTGGCCCTGCCTCTTCCCCAAGCACGCGGCATTCTTCCTCCCGCCCAGGTTTGCACATGGGCCATGGCTATGTCCAGGAGCGCAGCGAAGAAGCTGCTCCAGCCCTGCAGCCTGTGGGGCAGCGCAGTGGGGCTGGAGGCAGTGTGGAGCAGGCAGGGCCCAGGTGGGCGGGGGGCGGAGACACAAGTGGGTCAGACACGATCCTGCCAGGAGCTGCCTGGTTCATCCCTTGCCCGGGAGCTGCAGGAGGGGCCTGGATCATGGCTCGGCTGCAGAGCTAGGAGCCCAGGCTGGGCCCAGGAGTGAGGGGATGGGGGAGCTGGGGGTGTAGCGGGGGTTGGAGCAGAGAGTTGGTTGGAGATGGAGCTGTGCCACTGCTGCTTGGTGGTGGGGGGGCCCTTGGGCTTTTTTTCTTTGCTCTGCCCCCCGCGTCCTGATATTTCATCTTTGACATCTGGTCACCCTAGCCTGATATGAAGGAGGATGTCTGGACCAAGGGGCCAGGGACTGGCCTTTGCTAGAGAAACCACTGTCAAGTTTTAGCCAATTAGGACAAGTCAGCAAATAAGAACAACCTCAGGTATCAGTAACTGCTACAGGTTGCAAATTCCTACATGCAGCAGTTTCTGGCACTACACCTGCACAGCTCTGCTCCCCGGCTCTTCTCGGGCTCCTGCTCTCTCCTTAGCTCTGTCCCACTCTCGCCCAGGCAGTTCCAGGTCACATGGAGGATGGGACCCCCTGCCCTGGTGACTCCCTTATTACACTGCCTGGCCTGTCAGTGCAGCTAACTTGGAGCTTTGGCCTCTCCCCATTGTCCCTGTGGACTGTCAGTCTAAGGGTCCTGATTTCCCATTGATCCTTCCCCCTTCTATTGGTGCTGGGAACTAGCCAACCAACCCCCGCCCCCCACACACACACTAAGTTTTAGTAAAGGGCCAAGAGCCCCCTTACACAAGCCAGTCCCATGAGGGTCACCGATGTGCAGAGAAGGCAGCACAGGCTGGTCCCATGGTGTAATGGGCAGCACTCAGGACTCTGAATCCTGTAATCTGAGTTCAAATCTCAGTGGGACCTTGTGTTGGCTTGTGGTTATAGGCGGCAGGTTATATACATTTGTGGTGCTCGGGCTCCAGGAATATTCAGGGCTGGGGGGCCTGCTCCAGCAATATTTGGAGCTGGGTCTCTTCCCCTGGCCCTGGCCCCTGCCTGCCACCCCTCCCCCTGCATGTCCTGCGCTGTGTCCCTGCCTGACAAAAAGCAGCATGCGCCTGTTCCCTGCCTGCTCCTGCTGCTGGAGTAGAGGGATATTGGGCAGAAGTGCTGTTTGCTGCCGCAGGGTCCTAGCGCCCACCGTCCAGTAATGGCAAGGCAGGCTGCCCTGAGCTCCCTCATCCTTAGCCCCATCTCTCTGCACCCTGATCCTCTGTCCCAGTCCTGAACCCCCTCCTGCATCATGAATCCCTCATCCTCAGCCCCTCAGCTCTTCACTCCCTCCCAGAGTCTGCACCTCTCACCCCTTCCTTCAACCCCAGCCTGGAGCCTGCACCCAGCACCCAAACTCTATCCCAAAGCCTGCACCCTGCACCCTAATCCCCAGCCCAGGATCTGCACCCCAGACCTCCCCCCCAAGCCCTCTCCCAGAGCCTTAGGCAGGTGGGGGTGGAGTTTGGGGGGTGAAGTTGGGGGCGGGTTCTGGACACCACCAAAATTTCTACAAACTTGCCACCCATGCTTGTGGTAAAGCCCCAGAGCTCAACTTCCCTGTCTCAAGCTGTGTAAGAGTGAATCTTTCCCCTCCTGCTGGGTGACTCACACCTCCTAGAGCCAGGTCTTTGGCTGGGATGGCCACAATGGGTTAGGGCTCTAGAACTAGTTACCCTGATAGTTGGGATTCTTGCTGCTGCACCTGATGTTCACAAGCTTGGCCCTTCTGCTTCCTACCACACTTTTCCTCTGGCCCACATGGTGCTTGAAGAAAGCAGTGCCAGGGCTGGGATTAATAGTCAGGCCTTGGCAGGAGGGAGGAAGAGTCCCAGGCTGGAGCCCCACACACCTTCCCTCCTCCGGGCACCTAGAGCAGAAGCAGCTCAGCTCTGTCCACTGGATACATTGGCAGAGTAGGTGAGTTCATGTAAATACAGTCTGGTCCCAAAGCCTCCTCCCAACCCTGGTCATCAGTAGCTGCCAGGGGAGAGCTCATTCACACCTCGCTTACAAATTATCATTTGAAATTCTAAGGTTGGCCAACACTGCTGAAGCCAATGCACCAACATTGTCAGCAAACACAACAGCTGGGTGAGGAAACCCGGCTTTGTCCAGACTTTCCAAACCTATTTTACTTTCTCAGGTACAAGTAGTTTTCATACGTTGTATCTGTTTTTAAAGTGTGTGTTAACGTTTCAATTTCCATTCAAATTTGCAACCAATGACAACATTGGCAGCGCTGCATGTAACTACCTGAACACTGAGGGAGGGGGTGTTGGGGAAATTCGGGGAAGGGGGTGCACAGCCCCCTGGCTGGGGGGCGTATAGGGAATGCCCAGTTTCACTGAATTGAGTCTCCTACTGCAGCCCCTCAGTTGGTTACATCAGAGAGGAGCTGCAGTGTCTAGGCAGTGGGATGCCTGTGCCTTTAAGAGCCCAGCCCTGGGAAGCCCATGCTGAGAGGTGCTGCCTGTGAGAGGGGAAATAAAAAAGCCCTCTGCTCCCCCCACCCATGTTTGCAAACACTGGAGTCTCAGCCCACTGGGATAACTGTTACCCCTCGGCCCCTGCCTGTGCCGGGGTTTAACCCTCTGGCAGCGCCTCCCTCTGAGCTTAACTCTGGCTCCTTCGCCCCTCCCTGATTTTGCCCTTCAGTCCCTCTCCTAACTGTGCCTCCAGCTGCATGACCCCTTGAACAGTCAATTTCCACCCCCTGCTCAGACCCTGGCCACCCCCTCCTCTGATTTGTCCCCCTTTGCTTCTTTTTAATCCCTGTAAAAAATAGGGGGTGCTTTGTCGCATTCTCTGGAGGGAGGACTGGGCGCCTGGCCCCTGCCTGCCCAATGCTCAAAGTGCCCCATGATCTTGTGGATGTTTGCCGAGTGCTGCAGGGTCACCTGAAGTGGGAGAGAGATGCGGTTAGGAGGTGATGCAGCCAAGGGTGCCTCACCCAACACTGAGATGCAGCCACCTCTGGGGTGAGTTACACAAGTCAGCAAATGAATTTGGAACAAGAAACGCACTGAAAGGACCGAGGCAGCTGCAGGAGGTGGAGAAAACCAGAAAAAGCAGTAGCCCTGGATCCCAGCCCTGCCCCTCCCCCACTCTACCCCCTAACCTCCACTCCCCTCCCACATGTGAGGGGAGAACCCAGGAGTCCTGATCCCCAGCCTTGCCCACCCCCATAATTCGATATGGCTCCATCCAACAGCTGCCCCCACAATTGCAGGGCATTGCCATGGGGCACACCCGGGCCTGCTTGTTTGCACAGGACGGGTGATGCCAGTGCTCCAGGATGGGGAGAGAGGATGCTAAGGGAGAAGCAGGCAGCAGACAGCTCCCATGACAGAGAAAGAAATGCTAGGGGGTGCTGTGCTGCAAGGAGTGAAGGGGGTTGGCAGGGAATGGGAAGATCTTCCCTCACAGCAGGTGCATCTGTCTCACTCCCAATTCATCCCCAGCCCTACCCCAGCCCAGGCTAATCCCGACCCAGCTACCAGGGTTAAATTTGGCTTGGATTCCCCAGCTGCTGGGGATGGGGCCTGGGGCTGGGAAGCATAAGCCTCTACTCCCCCTTCCCCAGACACAGTTGCATGGGCACTGACCAAAGGAGCCTGCAGCACTGCTGCCTAGAGGAAACTGAGTCACCAGCCAGTGACAGACACATCATGGCTCTCCTCATCCTCATCCTCTTTTCTATATACAACTTGGGGAAGGGAGGAGGGGTAATCTCAGGGCAGTTGCATAGTTAACCTGTGGAACTCTTTGCAAGAGGATGTTGTGAAGGCCAAGACTATAACAGGGTTCAAAAAAGAACTAGATAAGTTTACGGTGGATAGATCCATCAAGGGCTATTAGCCAAGGTGAGCAGGGATGGTGCCTGTAGCCTCTGTTTGCCAGAAGCTGGGAATGGGCAACAAGGGATGGATCACTTGATGATTCCCTGCTCTGTTCATTCCCTCTGGGGCACCTGGCACTGGCCACTGTCAGAAGACAGGAGGATACTGGGTTAGATGGACTTAGCGTTTGAACCAGTCTGGCCGTTCTTACGTCTCCCTTGGAGCAGCAGTGACACCCAGTGGGCAGTCAGAGTAGTGCACAGAAGGTGTTTTCCTTGGCGCAGCAGTGACACCTCGTGGTCATTCAGGGTAATGCACAGAAGGTGTTTCCCTTGATACAGCAGTGAAACCCAGTGGTCAGCTGGCGTAATGCACAGCATGTGTCTGCCCTCTACGAGCAGTGATACCCACGAACCAGTCACCGTAATGCACAGAGTGTGTTTCCCACCAACCTGGGTAATGCACAGAGCATGTTTCTGTGAAAGTAGAATGAATTATATTGTGAAAATAGAAAGGATTAAAGAAATGCTGTCTGTACCTTTAAGCAAAATTGTTGGAATGCTGCAATCCAGGTGTCAGGAATACAGACATTAACATAGAACAATTGCACCATTTAAGGGCAATTGGTGAAATATTAGCCTTAGATCAGTAAGGAAGTAGGATATGCATGCTGTGCCCCAGGTGAATTTTACTGTTTCGCTTTCTTTGTCCCTTTGTCTAATTCCCGATCTTTTATCTGTATAAATAAGATAGTTTGTGTCTTGCATAGAGCTCACATTATCTGGGTGTTATTAGCAGAGAGCTGTGCTAATAACACAGAGTGGTCTGACAAACTGTGAGTCCCGAGTTTAACTCTGACAGGAGCAGCCGTTCCAGCAGGGGCGGGGCGTTGAGTTCCCTCCCCAGCTCTGCCTGGGGACTTGGGAGCAGCCGTTCCAGCGGGGGTAGGGTGCTTCCTTCCCTCCCTGGCTCTGCCAGGGGACTAGGGAGCGGCAGTTCCTGTGGGGGCTGGGCTCTGCCTTCCTTCCCCGGCTCTGCCAGGGGACTGGGGAGCGGCCGTTTCTGCGGGGTGTGGGTGCTAGGTTCCCTCCCCAGCTCTGTGAGGGGAATGGGGAGCGTCCATTCCTGCAGGAGTGGGGCGCTGCCTTCCCTCCCCAGCTCTGCCAGGGGACTGGGGAGCGTCCGTTCCTGCGGGAGTGTGAGGTTATTGATATAAACTCGGACCATATAGAACATGGTTTGCAACCAAGGTCCTCTAATGGCACCAGATCTTATGTAAAGGGGGTCATATAAGGTGTTTAAGAGCAGGTTATGGGCTGCTGGTTATGATTATGCTGTCTGTATGTCTGTATCATTATGTAGCTGAAGTTATGAATATTGGCTGTATACTGTCTATCTTTCAAACTTGTGCTGTGTTACTGGGAGAGATCCCAGACAAGTGGGTGTTAGCTCTGCTTAGCCTGCTTCATGGCCCATTAAGGGCCAACAGCTACACAATTAACCCATTGAGAGGAGGCAGATACGCCTTGTAACTCAGCCAGGTGTGCAGAAACTGGCCCACGTGACTGCAAACTCCATTTTGCTGTAATTTTCCACAGTAAGAACAAAGAAGTGTTCTTACGCCTGGAAAAGCCTATATAAGGCTGATGCCTCATCTCCATCTTGTCTTCAATCCTGCTTCTTACCTCCGGAGGGACTTTGCTACAAGCTGAAGCTCTACACAAGGGAATGATGACCCATCCCAGTGGGGGATGTTCTCCAGAGACTTGATTTGAACCTGCAGTTTACTCCATCACTGCTACAAGCCTGAACTAAGAACTTTGCCATCACTGTATGTAATTAATTCCATATAACCAATTCTAGCTCTCATCTCTATCTTTTTCCTTTTATGAATAAACCTTTAGATTTTAGATTCTAAATGATTGGCAACAGCTTGATTTGTGGGTAATATCTGATGTGTATATTGACCTGGGTCTGGGGCTTGCTCCTTTGGGATCGAGAGAACCTTTTTCTTTTACTGGGGTATTGGTTTTTATAACCATTCATCCCCAGGACGAGTGGCACTGGTGGTGATACTGGAAGACTGGAGTATCTAAGGAAATTGCTTGTGTGACTTGTGGTTAGCCAGTGAGGTGAAACAAAAGTCCTCTTCGACTGGTTTGGTTTGCCTTAGAGGTGGGAAAACCCCAGCCTAGGGCTGTAACTGCCCTGTTTGAGCAATTGGTCCTGAATTGGCACTCTCATTTGGGTCCCGCCAGATCCGCATTGTCACAGGGGGTGGGGCGCTAGGTTCCTTCCTCAGCTCTGCGAGGGGACTGTGGGGCCACCATTTCATCGGGGGCAGGGCGCTGTTTTCCCTCCCCAGCTATGCGAGGGGACTGGGGAGCAGCCGTTCATGCGGGTGCAGGCGCTGTGTTCCCTCCCTAGTTCTGCCAGGAAACGAGGGAGCGGCTGTTCCTGCGGGGGTGGGGCATTTCCTTCCCTCCCCAGCGCTGCTAGGGGCTTGGGGAGCGGCCGTTCCAGCGGGGACAGGGCTCTGCCTTCCCTCCCCAGCTCTGGGAGGGGCGTGAGGAATGACAGTTCGAGCAGGGGAGGGGCTTTGGCATCCCTCGCCATCTCTCAGATGAGCCTGGGGAGTGGCGGTTCCAGTGGGGTCAAGGCGCTGGCTTCCCCCGCAGCTCTGAAATAGGTCTGGGGAGTGGAGGCTTGAGCAGGGGAGGAGAGCTGATTTCCCTCCCCAGCTCTGGGAGGGGACTGGACAGTGGCCATTTGAGCGGGGCCTGAGCACTGGATTCCCTTGCCAGCTCTGCGAGGGGCCTGGGGAGTGGCAGTTCCAGAGGGGGTGGGGCGCTGGCTTCCCTCCTGTCATAAACAGACGGTTAAGGGTTAATGTCTCTTTTACCTCTAAAGGGAAGAAGCTCAGTGAACCTGGCTGACACCTGACCAGAGGACCAATCTGGGGACAAAATACTTTCAAATCTTGGTGGAGGGAAGTCTTTGTTGTGCTGTTTGTTTTGTTCTTTGTTCGCACTTGGGGCTAAGAGGGACCAGACGTGCAACCAGGTTTTCTCCAATCTTTCTGAATCAGTCTTTCATGTTTCAAAGTAGTAAGTATAGCCAGGAAACATGGATCAATCTTATGTTTGTTTTCTTAACTTGTAAATGTGTCTTTTGTTGGAAGGATTTTTATTTCTGTTTGCTGTAACTTTGAATCTCAAGCTAAGGGGAGCGGGAGGTCCCTCTAGGCTATATAAATCTGAATACCCTGTAAAACATTTTCCACCCTGATTTTACAGAGATAATTTTTACCTTTTCTTTCTTTAATTAAAAGCTTTCTATTTTAAGAACCTGATTGATTTTTTTCCTTCTTTTAAGACCCAAGGGGATTGGGTCTGAACGCACCAGAGATTGGTGGGGGGTAAAGGACGGGGGGAGGTTAATTCCTCTTTGTTTTAAGATCCAAGGAGTTTGGATCAGTGTAGCCTCTCAGGGTAACCCAGGGAGGGGAAAGTCTCGGGGGAAAAAGAGGGGAGGGAAGGCTAATTTCTCCTTGTGTTCAGATCCAAGGGGTTTGAGTCTTGGATTCCCCTAGGAAGGCTTTGGGGGAACAGGTAGTGTGCCAAACACTATATTTTTGGGTGGTGGCAGCATACGAAATTTAAGCTGGTAATAAAGATTAAAAGTGATCATGCAGGTCCCCACTTTTTGGACGTTAAATTTCAAAGCGGGGGAAAAAACCTTGATACCCCGCCACAATGGACCTTGCCTGGGCGGACTCGCTGTGGGAAGCGCACGGAGGATCAGAGGATGCTGAATGCTCCAAGGAGAGACCCAGGAGGTAAAGACTTTTGAGCTTCTTGCCTTAAAAACTTCTGCTCCAAGGGAGAGGAGGCTCCTCAAAATCCTGACTGGCTTTGTGGGGAGCAGTTCCAGAGCATCGCCCATGGTCTCCGTGACAACTGGTGGCAGCGGCGGGATGTACTGCACCCCGTGAATGGCGCTGCTTGCAGTAAGTGACTAGGGAGCAGTAAAACAAAGGAGGGATAATGAGAACCAGGCGTGCTGAAGGCTCAGAGAGGGGAGGTTTCAGGGAGTGGTTACACTCTGGGAGTGTGTGACCAGCGAGAAGGACTGTTGGAGTAACAGGGTCCCCCTGAGGACTGCAGCGAGCAGTCTCAGGGGCGGAGGAGCTTGCCACTCTGCCCTGGGAGAGAGGATTTTTGCAGTAGCAGGGTTCCCCTGGGGATGGCAGGAGCAGTCCCAGGGGTGGAGGAGTCTGCAGCTCAACCCTGGCAAAGAGGTGGTGACCACGAGAAGGGGCTGCCACACCAGGGGTTCTTCCTGGAAACCATGGGGGAGCCAAGAGCACACAGGCCTGTGAGTCCAGAGCCACTTGGGAATGGTGAAGTGATGGCCTATCACCATCTCCTTGAGAAGGACATTGTGATCCTGTACACAAAGAGGGTTACGCACGGGGAAGTTCACCAAGGCACAGTTAATCGTGAGTGGGAAGAGAAGGACACGTCTGAGGAAGAGATTCCTGACCCAGATCGGGCTACAAAAGTATCGGGGAGCAGCTGGAGCAGCAGCCAGACTTCCCCGAGAATCTGGTCTCCAAACAGGTGATGGTTTTCACGAGCGGGTTCCCCATCAGGGGATCGAAGCCGTATGGGATGGGAGCAGAGCCTGAGAGTGTGAGAGGATTGTGAGAGAAAGCAAGAGCCTGAGGAAAAGCTGCAGGAGAAGCAGCAGCACCATGGACTGGGGATAGTGGAGCAGAGAGACATAGGGGGCTGCCCAAGGGTCAGTGGGGAAACATGCCTGGGGTGGCAAGACCCTGGGACAGAGAGAACTGTGGTGGTGCAGCCGCAGATGCTGAGGGGCTGTGGGACCTGGGTAAAGGTCCCCAGGGTGAAGTCCCCCGTCCTGCATATGGCCTGGATCCCTGTGCAGACCCAGGAGCGGTCTGGCTGGCTGGTTTTTGGGGTTCTCCAGGATATTGGCTGGGAGGCCCTGTTGGGGGTGACTGTGTCTCTTTGGGACAGGATCCAGGCCCTGCTCCTGTAACGGCCGAGGGTTTGAATTCAAATCCAGGGAACCAATTGGGTAAGACGGAAATGGTCTGTGAAAATGCAAATGACGTGGCTGGCAGGGGCGAAGGGCTGCTGGGCTCAGGATACCTGCCTACCTGTAATCAGCTCCCTGGGGCTGAGTGGGAGGGAGAGATGCTCCCCACCATCCCTGCACACCGGAGAGGGGGCTCACGCTGGCTCTGAGGCTGTGACCAAAGTAAGGAGCTCGCTGCCTGCCCCCACTCGAACCGCCACTCCCCACGCCCCTCCCAGAGCTGGGGAGGGAAACCAGCGCCCTGCCCTTGCTGGAACCATCACTTTGCAGGCCCCTCCCAGAGCTGGGGAGGGAAGCCAGCGCCCTGCCCTTACTGGAACCATCACTTTGCAGGCCCCTCCCAGAGCTGGGGAGGGAAGGCAGCGCCGCAACCCCGCTTGAACCGCTACTCCCCAGGCACCTTCCAGAGCTGGGAAGGGAAGCCAGCGCCCCGCCCCCGCTCGAACCACCAGTCCTCAGGCCCCTTCCAGAGCTGGGGAGGGAAGCCAGCGCCCCGCGCCCGCATGAACGGACACTCCCCAGTCCCCTGGCGGAGCTGGGAAGGGAACCTAGCCCCCCCCCTGCAGGAAAGACCACGTCCCAGTCCCCTCTCAGAGCTGGGAGGGTAACCCAGCGCACCAGCCCCGCAGGAACGGCCACTCCGCAGTCCCCTCGCAAAGCTGGGGAGGAGAGGTAGCACCCTGCCCCCGCAGGAAAGGCCGCTCCCCAGTGGCCTCACAGAGTTGGGAAGGGAACCCAGTGCCCCACTCCCACAGGAACAACAGCTGCCCTGTCCCCTGGTAGAGCTGGGAGAGGAACACAGTGCCCTTCCCCCGCTGGAACGGCCACTCCCCTGTCCCCTCGCAGAGATGGGGAGGGAAGGCAGCACCCCGGCCCCGCTGGAATGGTGGCCCCACAGTCCATTCGCAGAGGTGGGGAGGGAACCCAGCACCCCGACTCTGTAGGAACGGCCGCTCCCCAGTCCCCTAGTAGTGCTGGGGAGGGATGGCACTGCTGTAGAGGGAACCCAGTGCTCTGCCCCCGCAGGAACGGCAGCTCCCCAGGACCTTGGCAGGGGTGGTGAGGGAAGGAAGCCCCCTGCACCAGCTGGAATGGCCGTTCCCCAGTCCCCTCGCAGAGCTCGGGAGGGATCCCAGCACCCAGCCCCCTCTCCTAGCAGAGCTGGGGAGGGAAGGCAGCACCCTGCTCCAGCAGGAACGGCCGCTCCCCAGTCCCATTGCAGAGCTGGGAAATGAAGGCAGCGCCCCGCCCCCGCAGGTATGGCCGCTCCCCAGTCTCCTGGCAGAGCTAGAGTGGGAAGGCAGCGCCCAGCCCAAGCAGGAACAGCTGCTCCCTATTCCCCTCGCAGAGCTGGGGAGGTAAACCAGAGCCCATCGCCCGCAGAAACAGCCGCTCCCCAAACCCCTCGCAGAGCCTGGGACGGAAGGCAGCACCCCACCCTCGCTTGAATGGCCGCTCCCTAGTCCCCTTGCAGAGCTGGGGAGGGAAGGCAGCTCCCCTGCCTCGCGGAAAGGGCCGAACCCCAATCCCCTGGCAGACCTCGAGAGGGACAGCAGCGCCCCACCCCCACAGGAACGGCCGCTCCCCAATCCCCTGTCAGAGCTGGGGAGGGAACTCAGCGCCCTACTCCTGCAGGAACGGATGCTCCCCAGTCCCCTTCAGGAGCAGGGGAGGGAAGGTAGCACCCAGTCTCCGTTTGAACGGCCGCTCCCCAGTCCCCTCGTAGAGCTGATGAGGGAGGTAGCACTCCACCCCTGCTGGAAAGGCCGCTCCCCAGTCCCCTTGCAGAGCTGGGGAGGGAAAGAAGTGCCCCACCCCCTGCTGGAACGGCCACTACCCAGACCCGTCACAGAGCTGGGGAGGAAACCCAAAGCCCCACCCCTGCAGGACCGGCCGCTCCCCAGTCCCCTCCAAGAGCCGGGGAGAGAAGGCAGCGCCCCGCCCCCGCATGAACGGCCCCTCCCGAGTGCCCTCACAGAGCTGGGGAGGGAATCCAGTGCCCTGCCCCCGCTGGAACGGCTGCTCCCCAGTCCTGTCGCAGAGCTGGGGAGGGAACCCAGCGCCCCGCCCATGCAGGGACAGCCGCTCCCCAGTCCCCCAACAGAGCTGGAGAGGGAAGGCAGTGCCCCGCCACACAGGAACGGCAGCTGCCCAGTCCCCTGGCAGAGCTGGGGAGGGAAGGAAGTGCCCCACCCCCACAGGAATGGCTGCTCCCCAGTCTCCATGCAGAGCTGGGGAAGGAACACAGCGCCCCGCCCCCACAGGAACGGCCAGTCCAAAGTCCCCTGGCAGAGCTGGAAAAGGAAAGTAGCACCCTGGCCCTGCTGGAACGGCCAATCCCCAGTCCCTTCGCAGAGCTGGGGAGGGAAAGCAGCGCCCTGTCCCCGCTGGAATGGAGACCCAACAGTCCCCTCGGAAAAGTAGGGAGGGATGGCAGCGCTCCGCTCTTGCAGGAACTGCCGTTCCCCAGTCCCCTGGCAGAGCCGTGAGGGAACCTAGCCCAAACTGGAACGGCCGCGCCCCTGGCCCATCTCAGAGCTGGGAAGGGAGCCCAGCACCCGACTCCCGGAAGAACGACAGGTGCCCAGTCCCCTCACAGAGCTGGGGATGGAACCGAGCACTCCACCCCTGCAGGAACGGCTGCTCCCGAGTCCCCTTGCAGACCTGGGGAGGTAAGGCAAGGCCTCGCCCCCGGAGGAACGGCCGCACCCCAGTCCCTTCGCAGAGCTGGGAGGGGAACCCAGCGTCCCGCTCCCGCTTGAACGGCCATTCCCCAGTCCCCTCGCACAGCCAGGGAGGGAAGCCAGAGCCCCGCCCCTGCTGGAACCACAGCTCCCCAGGCCCCTCCAAGAGCTGGGTGGGAAGCCAGCGCCCCGCCCCCGCTGGAGCCACCACTCCCCAGGGCCCTCCCAGAACTGGGGAAGGAAGCCACCGCCCCTCCCCCACTCGAACCGCCAATCAACAGGTCCCACCCAGAGCTGGCGAGAGAAGCCAGCGCCCCGCCCCCGCTGGAACCGCCGCTCCCCAGGCCACTCCAAGAGCTGGAGAGAGGAGCCAGCTCCCTGCCATCACTCGAACTGCCAATCAACAGGTTCTTCCCAGCACTGGTGAGAGAAGCCAGCGCCCCGCCCCCACTGGAACCGCCACTCCCCATTCCCCTCTAATAGCTGTGGAGGGGAACCAAGCGCCCCGCCCCCCCAGGAACGGCCGCTCCTCAGTCCCTTGCAGAGCTGGGGAGGGAACACAGCGGCCCGTCCCCGCTGGAGCCGCCACTCCCCAGGCTCCTCCCAGAGGTGGGGAGCAAAACCAGCGCCCCGCCCCCGCTTGAACCGCCACTACCCAGACCCCTACCAGAGCTGGGAAGGGAAGCCAGTGCCCCTCCCCTGCTCGAACCGCCGCCCCCCAGGCCTCTACCAGAGCTGGGGAGGGAATCCACCGCCCTGCTCCCACTCATACCGCCACTCCTCACTCCCCTCCCAGAGCTGGGGAGGGAACCCAGCCCCCCACCCCCGCTGCAACCGCCTCTCTCCAGGCCCCTCCCAGAGCTGGGAAGGGAAGCCAGCGCCCTGCCCCCGCTCTTACCAATTCTCCCCAGACCCCGCCCAACCATTGGGGTGATCTGCAGAGGGATCCCTCCTTGGAGAAGCTGAGGGAACTTGCTGGCCACACCGCTGCAAACCCCCTTGGGGAAGGCTGCAGGGACAGAGTCCTGCAGGAGAAGGGATTCCTGTACCAGGAATGGGCTCCCCAACGGGAAGTAGAACTGGGGGGAATCGGGAGGCAGCTGGTGATGCCCCAGGAATCCACAGGGTTCTTCCCTTTCGAGCTGCTGGACGAGAGGAGAGTGAGGGGACCCCTGAACCTGGAAGGGGAGGATTGGGAGGAGAAGGGGGAAGACCCCCGGGGGGATCTCTTCCCTGAGGTGGGACCTAATCTCCCCGTCACGTGTTCCCTGTTCAGAGTCACTGGGAAAGCAGCCCAGAACCTGGAGAGAGAGGTCAAGGACCTGCTGGCTTTAGATGTGATCCCGCCATTCAACAGCCCATGGGCCTCACCCGTGGGGCTGATCCCCAAGGGAGATAGGATGATCTGTTTTAGTGGGGACTATCGAAACCTTAAAGCCATCAGAGTGTCCAATGCCTACTCCATCCCGAGGCCTGGGGAGATTCTAGAGAAGCTAAGGGGAATGGAGAACATGGCCCTAGCATACAATAACATGTGTGTCTTTAGCCAGACCTGGGAAGAACAGGTGTCTCAAGTGAAGAGGGGGCTGGGCTGCCTCAAGGAGGAAGGACTGACGGTAAAAGCTGAAAAGTGTAAGGTGGGGAAGGCAGAGGTGTTGAATCTGGGCCAATAGGTGGGGAGCGGCTGCCCAAACCTAAAACTGGCCAAAAGCCAAGATGGGGGACTCTTAACCAAGAAAGCCCGAATCGCAGCCCAGAGTGCTGGGAAAAGAGCCAATCTCAGTTTGAACCCCAGGGGTATTGGGGTGGCCAAAGGGTTCGGGCTGCATAATCCTTCCCACATGCGGCCTGCTAGTGCCATCAAGCACACCCGACCTGAGACCCCTCCCTGCTGATCACCGCCCCTTGCAGAGACCCCCCAGCCAGCACCTCTCAGACCCCTCCACTCATTCCTTCCCCCTGCAGAGACCCCCCCAGCCAGTCTCTCTCAGACCCCCCTGTTCAGCCCCCCCTGCTGGGATCCCCCAGCCAGCACCTCTTAGACCCCCCTGCTCATCCTCTCCCCCCACAGAGACCTCACAGACAGCACCTCTCAGACCCCTGCCCCCGGCACCTTCCCACAAACTCTTGTGTCCCACACCCTCCCCAGCATGTCCCACCCCTCCCTGGTCCACTTTGCCCCCCACCCCGTCTGCGTCCATGTGCCCCTGGCCACACTTCCAGCCCCCCCCCGGCCCTGTGAAATGCCCCCTGCCTGGGTCCGACTTGCCCCCTTGCCCCTTGACTTGCCCCACCTCAAGGTCCAACCACACCCCGACCCACATCCCGCCCCTTCAGGTCCAACCACCCCGCATCCCACAACCCCAAATCCGACTGGCCCCTGCATCCTGCCCCCCCCTCACATCTGATCGTTCCCCATCCCCCCTGTCCTGCTCCACACCCCTTCACGTACCCTCTGTCACGGACTCACAGATCGTGCCCACCCGTGGCCCCATGTGGTCCGTGGGGGGAGCCCCTTTCAGTGCGACAGCCCTTCTCGGGGGTCCACTCTCACTCTGGGTCAGGCCCCTCCACCTCCTGGAGCCACACCTCTCTGAGCTTTAGCGCTTCTGTCTCTGCAGTGGGCCCCCTCAGGAAGTCCACATGCTCTGGACCCCCCGGGCCTCCTCACCCCCAAAGAGGTTGATGCCTCCTGTTCTCTAGCCTGGAGTGACTCTCAGACAACATAAAACAGGAGGGTTTATTGAGAGTTGAACTCAGCACAGGAAACTCTCAGGGCCTCAGCCTTCGCCTCCCTTAGCTCAGCACATCCCAGTCTCCCTGCAGCCAGGTGGTGTGATGAACTTGGACTGTTCTTATGCTGATCTGTGAACACTGTGTTGGTGCCTCAGTGTCCCATAGCAGTTCTTAAGTATCTAGCAGAGCAAATGGCCAGTTCACCGAAATGCCTGGCATGCTATCTCCTAGCCACTGATGGCCTGGGTCCCTCCTCTGCAAAGGTGCCAGCTGAAAGTGTTGGAGACAAAGGGATCAGATGACCTCCTGGCCCGGGGAAAGTAACTGAGAGAGAAGGAAGGGCTCGAGGGGGTTTGGCAGTCTGGAGTTGGCTGGGGGAGGAAGGGAAGGACAGACAGGGCTCTGAGCCCCCACCCAAATGGGGCTGTGGTGCTCCTGGGGCCCCAAAATGGACCTAACTGGAGGGATCCTGTTGTCTGGGCCTGCAAGACCTGTCTTGGACTGTGTTCCTGGCATCTAAACAAACCTTCTGCTTTAGTGGCTGGCTGAGAGTCCTGGTGAATTGCAGGAAAAGGGGTGCAGGGCCCCAACTCCCCCACACTCCATGACAACTGGTGGTAGTGGTGGGATTTACTGCACCTCGTGGACGGCGCTTCCTGCAGTAAGTGACTGGGGAGAAGTAAAACAAAGGGGGACTGACAAGGACCAGAGAGAGACAGGGTCAGGGGGTGATTAACCACTGGGAGTGTGTGACCAGAGAGAAGGACTTTGCAGTAACAGGGTCCCTCGGGGGGATTGCAAGAGCAGTCCCAGGGGCAGAGGAGTTTGCAGCTTGACCCTGGCAGAGAGGTGGTGACCGGAAAAAGGGCTGGTGCACGAGGGGTCTCCCTGGAACCGGTGGAAGCTGAGAGCACAGGCCAGAGAGTGGCCAGCAGGAAGATGTATGCTAAGCGCCTTAAGAAAGACCTGGTGGAGCTGTGCAGGCAGAGGGGGCTGTGCATTGGGAGGTCCACCAAAGAACAGCTAATTGCCCAGCTGGAGGAGAAGGATCCGTCGGGTGAACGGAGCTCGGTCGATGAGAGAAGCTGCACAGCAGATGCAGCGTGGGCCCTGGGGCCTGACATGGCTGAGAGGGGCCAGACTGCTGCCGAGGACACCCCAAGACCCTGGCCACCTATACCTAGGAAAGAGGTTGGGGGAAGCCCAGTGAATACCGAGGGCACCCTGACCCCGGCGGCCAAAAGGGGATAGTCCCGGCGGAGCTCCCCGTCCCTGGAATGGATGTGGATGGAACATGACAGGGAGCTGAGACGAGAAGAGCTCGAGTTAAGGAGGCAAGAACTGAAGGAGTGGGAGAATCAGCGTAAACATGAGGAGAACCAGCGCCAGCATGAGCGGGAGGAGAAGGAGATCCAGCGTAAGCATGAGCTGGTGCTGGTCTGGCTGAGGAGCAGTGGGGCTCTGGCTGCGGCGAGTGAGGGGTCACCCAAGCCTACAAAGAGCTTTGATAAGTGCTTCCTGGCCCGGGGTAAGGAAGGGGAGGACATAGACACCTTCCTGACGGCCTTTGAGAATGCCTGCGAGCTGCACAGGGTTGACCCTGCAGACAGGATCTCATTTCTCAGCCTCTTACTGGACTCCACAGCCGTGGAGGTGTACAGCCGACTGAAAGGGGCGGAGGCAGGGGACTACGAGCTGTTCAAACAGGCCCTGCTCTGCGAGTTTGGGCTGACTCCTGAGATGTACCGGAAAAAGTTCCGGAGTCAGTGTAAAACCCGTGAGGTCACATACCTACAACTTGTCAACCGGGCGCAGGGGTACGCCCGCAAGTGGACAGCTGGGGCCCAAACTAAAGAGGACCTGCTTGACCTATTCATACTGGAGCACCTGTACGAGCAGTGCACGTCCGACCTGAGGTTGTGGTTGATGGACCAGAAGCCGGAGAAGCCGCAGCACGCAGGCCAGCTGGCCGACCAATTTGTGGACAGTCGGGCAGGGGATAACATGCAGGAGTCTCAATGGAGCAAGCCTGCCTCAACGCAGAGAGAGAGTCACCATGGGACCTCCCAGCGGGGGCCTATGGAGAACCCTCACCAAAAGGGAGCATCCAGCATCAGGTCCTTCCATCCCACTGGAGGGGACCCACGAGACATGGGCTGCTATCGCTGTGGCCAACGAGGCCACATACGGGCCCAGTGCCCCAAGCTCAGGGACAGACCGAGCAGACCCGACCCGCAGAGGGTTGACTGGGTAAAGACCCAGTCGGATGAGGGGCAACATTCTCAAGAAAGGGGGGCTGGCAGCGTACCACCGGTAAAAAAGGGAGGAGGTCCCCATATCAGATCCAGGCTCTGAGTTTTTGGTTTACAGGGTGGGAGCAGGGCTGCCCCTCCGGAAAGAGTGCCTTGTTTCCCTGGAGGTAGATGGGAGGAAGGTCACTGGGACACGGGCACAGAGGTGACGCTGGCCCGGCCCGAGGTGGTGGCTTCAGATTGGATGGTTCCCGACACCTACCTGACCCTGATGGGTGTGTGCGGGACCGCATTCAAGGTTCCCGTGGCAAGGGTACACCTGAAGTGGGGGGTCAAGGAGGGCCCCAAGGACATGGGGGTACACCCACATTTGCCCACGGAGGTGTTAATGGGGGGGCCCTGGAGGTCTGGCCAAGCAACGCCCGGGGTGCTCTGGTCGTGACCCGTAGTCAGAGTCAGCGAAGGGCACTGCGCCCTGACAACGGAGAAGGTACTGTGCCCGAGGCGCAGGACCCTAACCTGGTGGGGAGGGAACGCCCAGGGACACGGCTCAGAGAGGCTGTGGCCTCAGACCCAACTGATGAGAGAAAGCAGTCCCCCTTCCCTGTCCCAGCTGCTGAGTTACAGGCCGAGTTGCAGAAAGATCCCTCCTTGCGGAGACCAAGGGACCTGGCCGACCTCAGTGCAGTACAGTCCATGAGGAGAGGTTACAAGGAGAGGTTCCTGTGGGAGAGGTGGCTCCCATCCCCAGCTCTGGGAGGGGTGTGGGGAGAGGCGGTTCCAGTGGGGGCGGGGTGCTGGCTTCCCGCCCCAGCTCTGTGGGGGGTCTGGGGAGTGGCGGTTCCAGCAAGGACGGGGTGCTGGCTTCCTTCCCCAGCTTTGGATGGGGACTGGGGAGTGGCAGTTTGAGTGGGGGCAGGGTGCTGGATTTCCTCCCCAGCTCTGGGAGGGGAGCGGGGAGTGGCGGTTCGAGTGGGGGAGGGGCACTGGCTTCCCTCCCCAGCTCAGGGAGGGGCCTGGGAACTGGCGGATCTAGCGGGGGTGGGGGGCTGGCTTCCCTCTCCAGCTCTGGACAAGCCTGTGGAGTGGCGGTTCCAGCAGGGGAGGGACGCTGGATTCCCTCCCCAACTCGGGTGGGGAGCGGGTAGTGGCGGTTTGAGCGGGGGTGGGGCGTTGGTTCCCTCCCCAGCTGTGAGAGGGGAGTGAGGAGAGGCCGTTCCAGCGGAGTGGAGCGCTGACTTCCCTGTCCAGGTATGGGAGAGGCATAGGGAGTGGCGGGTTGAGCGGGGGCGAGGCGCTGGCTTCCTTCCCCAGCTCTGGAAGGGGCCTGGGGAGTGGTGGTTCCTGGGGGGTGGCGTGGTGGCTTCCCTCCCCAGCTCTGGAAGGGGCCTGGGGAGTGGCGGTTCGAGTGGGGGCGGGGTGCTGGCTTCCTTCCCCAGCTCTGGAAGGGGCCTGGGGAGTGGCGGTTCGAGTGGAGGCGGGGCGCTGGCTTCCTTCCCCAGCTCTGGGAGGGGTGTGGGGGGCAGGCAGCGAGCTCCTTGCTTTGGTCGCAGCATCAGATCCATCATGAGTCCCCTCTCCGGTGTGCAGGGGGGCAGGTACCCTGAGCCCAGCAGCCCCTCCTCCCTGCCAACCGCGTCATTTGCATTTTCACTGACCATTTCCATCCTACCCAATTGTTCCCTGGATTTGAATTCAAACCCTCAGCCGTTACCGGAGCACTCCTCTCAGAGAGCCCGGGAGGGAACCGAGCATCCCGCACTCGCTGGAACTGTCGCTCCCCGGTCCTCTCGCAGAGACGGGGAGGGAACTCAGTGCCAAGCCCCCGCAGGAACGGCTTCTCCCCATTTCGTTGGGGATTCTCTGCCCTGTTTTGTTTGCAATTCACCTTGATTGAGTGACCTCAGCTGGCTCCCACGGGCAGCACCTTCACGCCGCCCCTGCTCGAATTGCCACTCCCCACTCCCCTCCCAGAGCTGCAGAGGGAAGCCAGTGCCCCGCCCCCGCTCTTACCGCAACTTCCCAGGCCCCTCCCAACCATTGGCGTGATGTGAA
Source organism: Gopherus flavomarginatus (assembly GCF_025201925.1). Taxonomy (NCBI): domain Eukaryota; kingdom Metazoa; phylum Chordata; order Testudines; family Testudinidae; genus Gopherus; species Gopherus flavomarginatus. Next base: position 46,275,674 of record NC_066623.1, read on the forward strand.
CAGGGATCCCTCCTTGGCGAAGCTGAGGGAACTTGCTGGCCACACCGCTGCAAACCGCCTTGGGGAAGGCTGCAGGGACAGAGTCCGGCGGGAGAAGGGATTCCTGTACCGAGAATGGGCTCCCCAATGGGAGTAGAACTGGGGGGAATCGGGAGGCAGCTGGTGATGCCCCAGGAATCCACAGGGTTCTTCCCTTTCGAGCTGCTGGATAGGAGGAGAGTGAGGGGACCCCTGAACCTGGAAGGGGAGGATTGGGAGGAGAAGGGGGAAGACCTCCTGGGGGATTTCTTCCCTGAGATGGGACCCAATCTCCCTGTCAGGTGTTCCCTGTTCAGAGTCACTGGGAGAGCAGCCCAGAACCTGGAGAGAGAGGTCAAGGACATGCTGGCTTTAAATGGCATCCAGCCATTCAACAGCCCATGGGCCTCACCTGTGGGGCTGATCCCCAAGGGAGACAGGATGATCTGTTTTAGTGGGGACTATCGAAAGCTTAAAGCCATCACAGTGTCCATTGCCTACCTCATCCCTAGGCCTGGGGAGATTCTAGACAAGCTGAGGGGGATGGAGAACATGGCCCTGGCATACAATAACATGTGTGTCTTTAGCCAGACCTGGGAGGAACAGGTGTCCCAGGTGAAGAGGGGGCTGGGCTGCCTCAAGGAGGCAGGACTGACGGTAAAAGCTGAAAAATGTAAGGTGGGGACGGCAGAGATGTTGTATCTGGGCCAATAGGTGGGGAGCGGCTGCCCAAACCCAAAGCTGGCCAAAAGCCAAGATGAGGGGCTCTGAACCAAGAAAACCCGAATTGCAGCCCAGAATGCTGGGAAAAGTCCTAATCCCAGTTTGAACACCAGGGGTATTGGGGTGGCAAAAGGGTTCGGGCTGCATAATCCTTCCCACATGTGGCCTGCGAGTGCCATCAAGCACACCCGACCTAAGACCCCCCCCTGCTGATCACCGCTCCTTGCAGAGACCCACCGGCCAGGACCTCTCAGACAAAGGGATCAGGTAACCTCCTGGCCCTGGGAAAGCAACTGAGAGAGGAGGAGGGGCTGGAGGGGGTTTGGCAGTGTGGAGCTGGCTGGGGGAGGAAGGGAAGGACAGACAGGGCTCTGACTCCCCTCCCCAAATGGGGCTGTGGTGTTCCTGGGGCCCCAGGATGGACCTAACTGGGGGGATCCTCTTGTCTGGGCCTGCAAGACCTGTCTTGGACTGTGTTTCTGGCATCTAAATAAACCTTCTGCTTTTCTGACTGGCTGAGAGTCCTGGTGAATCACAGGAAAAGGGGTGCAGGGCCCCGACTCCCCCACACTCTGTGACAACTGGTGGCAGGAGCGGGATTTACTGCACCCCATGGACGGCGCTTCCTGCAGTAAGTGACTGGGGAGCAGGAAAACAAAGGGTGACTGACAAGGACTAGGTGGCTGAAGAGTCAGAGAGAGAAGGGGTAAGGGGGTGATTAACCACTGGGAGTGTGTGACCAGAGAGAAGGACTTTGCAGTAACAGGGTCCCTCGGGGGGATTGCAGGAGCAGTCCCAGGGGTAGAGGAGTTTGGAGCTCGACCCTGGCAGAGAGGGGGTGACCAGAAAAAGGACTGGTGCACGAGGGGTCTCCCTGGAACCGGTGGAAGCTGAGAGCACAGGCCGGCAAGTGGCCAGCAGGAAGATTTATGCTAAGCGCCTTTAGAAAGACCTGGTGGAGCTGTGCAGGCAGAGGGGGCTGTGCATTTGGAGGTGCACCAAAGAACAGCTAATTGCCCAGCTGGAGGAGAAGGATCCATCGGGTGAGCGGAGCTCGGTCCATGAGGGAAGCTGCCCAGCGGACGCAGCGTGGGTCCCGGGGCCTGACATGGCTGGGAGGGGCCAGACTGCTGCCGAGGACACCCCAACATCCTGCCCACCTATACCTAGGAAAGAGGTTCGGGGAAGCCCAGTGAATACCGAGGGCACCCTGACCCTGGTGGCCAGCAGGGGATCGTCCCGGCAGAGCTCCTCGTCCCTGGAATGGATGTGGATGGAACATGACAGGGAGCGGAGACAAGAAGAGCTCAAGTAGAGGAGGCAAGAACTGAAGGAGTGGGACAACCAGCGTAAACATGAGAGGTCTGGCCAAACAACGCCCGGGATGCCCTGGCCGTGACCCGTAGTCAGAGTCAGCGCAGGGCACAGCACCCTGACAACACGGAAGGTACTGTGCCCAAGGCGCAGGACCCTAACCTGGTGGGGAGGGAACGCCCAGGGACATGGCTCAGAGAGGCTGCGGCCTCAGACCCAGCCGACGAGAGAGAGCAGGTCCCCATCCCTGTCTCAGCTGCTGAGTTCCAGGCCGAGTTGCAGAAAGATCCCTCCTTGCGGAGACCAAGGGAGCTGGATAACCTGAGTGTGATACAGTCCATGAGGAGAGGTTACAAGGAGAGGTTCCTGTGGGAGAGGTGGCTCCCGTCCCCAGCTCTGGGAGGGGCATGGGGAGTGGCAGTTCCAACGGCGGTGGGGCGCTGGCTTCCCTCCCCAGCTCTGGTAGGGGCCTGGGAGTGGTGGTTCCAGGGGGGCCGCGACACTGGCTTCCCTCCCCAGCTCTGGGAGGGTCGTGGAGAGTGGCGGTTGGCGCGGGAGCGGGGGGCTGGCTTCTCTCCCCAGCTCTGGAAGGGGCGTGGGGTGTGGCTGCCCGAGCGGGGGCGGGGGCTGGCTTCCCTCCCCAGCTGTGGGAGGGGCCTGAGGAGTGTTGGCTCGGGTGGGGGCAGGCAGCGAGCTCCTTGCTTTGATCACAGCCTCAGCGCCAGCGTGAGCCCCCTCTCCGGTGTGCAGGGGGGCGGGGAGCATCTCTCCCTCCCACTCAGCCCCAAAGGGCTGGTTACAGGTAGGCAGGTACCCTGAGCCCAGCAGCCCCTCCCCCCTGCCAGCCACATCATTTGCATTTTCACTGATAATTTCCGTCTTACCCAATTGGGTCCCTGGATTTGAATTCAAACCCTCGGCCGTTACAGGAGCATGGCCTTGATCATGTCCCAAAGAGACACGCCCCCCCTCCAACAGGGCCTCCCAGCCGATATCCTGGAGAACCCCAATGGCCAGCCAGCCAGACTCCTCCTGGGTCTGCACAGGGATCCAGGCCATATGCAGGATGAGGGCCTTCACTCCAGGGACCGTCACCCAGGTCCCACAGCCCCTCAGCATCTGCGGCTGCACCACCACAGTTCTCTCTGTCCCAGGCTTTCGCCAACCCAGGCCTGTTTCCCCACTGACTATTGGGCAGCCCCCTATGTCTATCTGCTCCACCATCCCCAGTTAATGCTGCTGCTGCTTCTCCCGCAGCTTTCCTCTTGCTCTTGCTCTCTCTCACGGTCCTCTCACACTCTCAGGCTCTGCTCCCATCCCATACGTCTCCGATCCCATGATGGGGAACCCGATCGTGAAAACCATCATCTGGTTGGGGACCAGACTCTCGGGGATGTCTGGCTGCTGCTCCAGCTGCTCCCAGATCCTTTTGTAGCCCCATCTGGGTCAGGAATCTGCCCCTCAGACGTGTCCTTCTCTTCCCACTCACGATTAACTGTGCCTTGGTGAACTTCCCCGTACGTAACCCTCTCTTTGTGCACAGGATCACAATGCCCTTCTCAAGGAGTTGGTGATAGGCCATCACTTCACCATTCCCAAGTGGCTCTGGACTCACAGGCCTGTGTGCTCTTGGCTCCCCCATGGTTTCCAGGAAGAACCCCTGGTGAACCAGCCCTTCTCGTGGTCACCACCTCTTTGCCAGGGTCGAACTGCAGACTCCTCCGCCCCTGGGACTGCTCCTGCCATCCACAGGGGAACCCTGCTACTGCTAAAATCCTCTGTCCCAGGAGAGAGCGGCAAGCTCCTCCCCCCCTGAGACTGCTGGCTGCAGTCCTCAGGGGGACCCTGTTACTCCAACAGTCCTTCTCGCTGGTCACACGCTCCCAGAGGTTAACAGCTTCCTCAAACCGTCCTTCTCTGAGCCTTCAGCACACCTGGTCCTCATTATCCCCCCTTTGTTTTACTGCACCCAAGTCACTTACTGCAAGCAGCGCCATTCATGGGGTGCAGTACATCCCGCTGCTGCCACCAGTTGTCACAGAGTCCTCGGGCAATGCTCTGGAACTGCTCCCCACAAAGCCAGTCAGGACTTTGAGGAGCCTCCTCTACCTTGGAGCAGACTTTTTCAGGGCAAGAAGGTCACACATCTTCACCTCCTGGGTCTCTCCTTGGAGCATTCAGCATCCTCTGACCCTCCGTGCGCTTCCTCCAGCGAGTCTGCCCAGGCAAGGTCCATTCGGGGGGGGTATCAAGGTTTTTCCCCACTTTGAACTTAAACGTCCAAAAAGTGTGGACCTGCATGATCACTTTTAATCTTAATTACCAGCTTAAATTTGGTACGCTGCTACCAGCCAAAAATATCGTGTTTGGCAGACTTCCTGTTCCTCCAAAGCCTTCCCTGGGGAACCCAAGACCCAAACCCCTTGAATCTGAACACAAGGAGAAATTAGCCTTGCCCCTCCAGTCTTTCTCCCCCCAGACTTTCCCCTCCCTGGGTTACCCTAAGAGGCTACACTGATCCAAACTCCTTGGATCTTAAAACAAAGAGGAATTAACCTCCCTCCCCTTTTCCCCCCACCAATCTCTGGTGCGTTCAGACCCAATCTCCTTGAGTCTTAAGGAAAAAAATCAATCAGGTTCTTAAAAAAGAAAGCTTTTAATTAAAGAAAGAAAAGGTAAAAATTATCTCTGTAAAATCAGGATGGAAAATGTTTTACAGGGTATTCAGATTTATAAAGCCTAGAGGGACCTGCCGCTCCCCTTAGCTTGAGATTCAAAGTTACAGCAAACAGAGGTAAAAATCCTTCCAACAAAAGACACATTTACAAGTTAAGAAAACAAACATAAGATTGATCCACGATTCCTGGCTATACTTACTATTTTGAAACATGAGAGACTGATTCAGAAAGATTGGAGAAAACCTGGTTGCACGTCTGGTCCCTCTTAGCCCCAAGAGCGAACAAAGAACAAAACAAACAGCACAACAAAGACTTCCCTCCCTCAAGATTTGAAAATCTCCTGTCCCCTGATTGGTCCTCTGGTCAGGTGTCAGCCAGGTTCACTGAGCTTCTTAACCCTTTACAGGTAAAAGAGACATTAACCCTTAACCATCTGTTTATGACAGGAGGGAAGTCAGCACCCCGCCCCCACTGGAACCGCCACTCCCCAGGCCCCTCCCAGAGCTGGAAAGGGAAGCCAGCGCCCTGCCCCCTCTAGAACTGCCCCTCCCCTGTCCCCTCTCAGACTTAGGTCGGGAACACAGCGCCCCTCCCCCTCTCGAACGGCCGCTCCCCTTTCCCATCCCAGAGCTGGGGAGGGAAACCAGCGCCCCTCCCTCACTCAAACCTACACTCCCCAGGCCCTTTCCAGAGCTGCGGGGGAAGCCAGCGCCTCGAACCCGTTGGAACCGCCACTCCCCAGGCTCCTCCCAGAGACGGGGAGGTAACCCAGCGCCCCGCCCCCGCAGGAACTGCCGCTCCTCAATCCCCTGGCAGAGCTGGGGAGGAAAGACAGCGCCCCACCCCCAAAGAAAAAGCCACTCCCTAGTCCCCTGGCAGAGCTGGAGAGGTAACACAGTGCCCCGCCCCCGCAGGAACGGCCAATCCCCAGTCCCATCGCAGAGCCGTGGAGGGAACCCAGCGACCCGCCCCTGCAGGAACAGCAGCTGCCCAGTCCCCTGGCAGAGCTGGGGAAGGAAGGCAGCACCCCACTCCCGCTGGAACGGCTGCTCCCGAGACCCATCGCAAAGCTGGAAGGGAACCCAGCACCCCACCCCTGCAGGAACGGTTGCTCCCCAGTCCCCTTTCAGATCTGGGGAGGGAACCCAGCGCTCCACCCCCGCTGGAACGGCCGCTCCCCAGTCCCATCCTAGACCTGGGGAGGAAAGGCAGCACCCCACCCCAGCAGAATTGGCCGCTGCCCAGTCCCTTCGTAGACCTGGGGAGGGAAGACAGCGCCCCGCCCCCGCTGGAACGACCACTCTCCAGTCCACTGGCAGAGATGGGAGGGGAACCCAGCACCCCTCTCCCACTGGAACGGGTGCTCCCCAGTCCATTTGCAGAGCTGGGGAGGGAAACCAGCGCCCCCCCCCCCGCTGCAACAGCCGCTCCTCAGTCCCGTCGCAGGGCCAGAGAGGGAAGGCAATGCCCTGCCCCCACAGGAATGACTACTCCCCAGTCCCCTTGCAGAGCTGGGGAGGGAACTCAGAGCCCTGCCCCCACTGGAACAGCCGCTCCTCAGTCCCCTCGCAGAGTCGGGGAGGGAAAGTTGCGCCTCGCCCAGGCTGGAAGGACCTCTCCTGAGTCCGCTGGTAGAGATGGGAGGGGAACCCAGCGCCCCTTCCCCACTAGAACGGGCCCTCCCAGTCCATTAGCAGAGCTAGGGAGGGAACACAGCACCCCATTTCCGCAGGAACGGCCACTCCTCAGTCCCCTCCCAGAGCCGGGGAGGGATGGCAGCGCCTCATGCCGCTGCAACGGCCGCCACCCAGTCCCCTTGCATAGCGGGGGAGGGGAGTCAGCACCCCGCCCCTGCTGTTACGGCCGCTCCCCAGTCCCATCCTAGACCTGGGGAGGAAAGGCAGCACCCCGCCCCCGCTGGAATGGCCGCTCCCCAGTTCCCTGGCAGAGCTGGGTAGAGAAGGCAGCTCCCTGCCCCTGCAGGAACGGCCGCTCCCAAGTCCCCTCGCAGAGCTGGGGACGGAAGGCACCGCCTCTCCTGTGATGATGCGGTTCTGGCGGGACCCAACTGAGAGTGCCAATTCAGGACCAATTGCTTAAGCAGGGCAGTTACAGCCCTAAACTGGGGTTTTTCCACCTCTAAGGCAAACCAAACCAGCCAGACAAAAATGACTTCAGTTTCACCCCACTGGCTAACCACAAGTCACACGAGCAATTTCCTTAGACACTCCAGTCTCCCAGTATCACCACCAGTGCCACTCGTCCTGGGGAAGAATGTTCCATGAAAACCAACACCCGAATGAAAGAAAAAAATGTTCTCTCGATCCCAAAGGACCAAACCCCAGACTCAGGTCAATATATACATCAGATCTTACCCACAATCACGCTGTTGCCAATCCTTTAGAATCTAAAATCTAAGGGTTTATTCATAAAAGGAAAAAGATAGAGATGAGAGCTAGAATTGGTTAAAAGGAATCAATTACATACAGTGATGGCAAAGTTCTTAGTTCAGGCTTGTAGCAGTGATGGAGTAAACTGCAGTTTCAAATCCATTCTCTGGAGAACATCCCCTGCTGGGATGGGTCATCAGTCCCTTGTGCAGAGCTTCAGTTTGTAGCAAAGTCCCTCCAGAGGTAAGAAGCAGGATTGAAGACAAGATGGAGATGAGGCATCAGCCTTATATAGGCTTTCCCAGGTGTAAGAACCTCTTTGTTCTTACTGTGGAAAATTACAGCAAAAAATTGAGTCTGGAGTCACATGGGCAAGTCCCTACATACTTTGCTGAGTTACAAGGCGGATCTGCCTCCTCTCAATGGGTCAATTGCATAGCTGATGGTCCTTAATGGGCCATCAAGCAGGCTAGTCAGAGCTAACACCAACTTATCTGGTGATTGTAAAATTTAAAATACAGACAGTATAGAGCCATTACTCATAACTTCAATTATAACGCGATTCCTACATATAGACACCATAATTTTAACCAGTCACCCATAATCTGGTCTTAGACACCTTATATGACCCCCTCCGCACAATATTTGGTGCCAGATTATATCCATAACGTCAGACCTCCCCAGCTCTGCGAGGGGCCTGGGGAGTAGCTGTTCAAGTGGGTTCAGGGAACTGGGTTCCCTTCCCTGCTCTGGGATGGAACTGGGGAGCGACCGTTCGAGCGGGGGCGGGAGGCTGGGGGCTGGGTTCCCTGCCCAGCTCTGGGAGGGGAGTGGGGAGTGGCAGTTCCAGCTGTGGCCGGGAACTGGCTTCCCTCACCAGCTCTGGGACGGGCGTGGGGAGGGGCGGTTGCAAGGGGTCAGGGGGCTGGGCTCCCTCGCCAGATCAGGGAGGGGTGTGGGGAGGGGCGGTTGGAGCAAGGACGGGTGGCTGGTTCCCTCACCAGCTCTGGGAGGGGCGTGGGGAAGGGCGGTTGGAGCAGGGGCAGAGGGCTGGGTTCCCTCCCCAGCTATGGTAGGGTCATGGGGAGGGGCGGTTGGGGCGGGGCTGGGTTTCCTCACCAGCTCTGGGAGGGGCATGGAGAGGGGCGGTTGGAGCAGGGGTGGAGGGCTGGGTTCCCTTGCCAGCTCTCGGAGGGGCGTGGGGAGGAACGGTTGGATTGGGTGCGGGGGGCTGGGTTCTCTCCCCAGCTCTGGGTGGGCAGTGCAGTCTGGTGGTTAGAGAAGGGGTGGGGGGCTGGGTTCTCTCCCCAGCTCTGGGAGGGGAGTGCGGAGTAGTGGTTAGAGTGGGGGTTGGGGGCTGTGTTCTCTCCCCATCTCTGGTAGGGGAGTGAGGTCTGGTGGTTAGAGCGGGGTTGGGGGGCCAGGTTCTCTCCCCATCTCTGGGAAGGGATTGGTGTGTAGTGGTTAGAGCAGAGGTCAAGGGCTGGGTTCTCTCCCCATCTCTGGGAGGGGAGTGGGGAGTAGTGGTTAGAGTGGGGGTTGGGGGCTGTGTTCTCTCCCCAGCTCTGGGAGGGGAGTTGGGAGTAGTGGTTAGAGCGGTGTGGGAGGGGGCTGGGTTCTCTCCCGAGCTCTGGGAGGAGAGTGGGGACTAGTGGTTAGAGCGGGGTCGGGCGTGACGGGCACTGGCAGCACAGTGACTGGGGAGCTCAGCAGAGAGCTCAGGGGGCTACGGGTCGGGAGTGAGGGGCAACAGCAGAGCTGTGAGTCTGAAGGTCAGGACTAGGATAGCAGGGGCTGCGGGTCGGGAGTGAGGAACACCAGCAGCGCAGTGACTGGGGAGCTCAGTGGGGATCCCAGGGGGCTACAGGTCGGGAGTGAGTGGCACCGGCAGAGCTGGGGGAACCCAGGAGGCTGCAGGTAAGGAGTGAGGGGCACCAGCAGAGATGTTAGTCTGGAGTTGAGGACTGGAATAGAAGAGAATGCGGGCTGGGAGTAATGGAAAACAGCAGCGCAGTGACTGGGGAGCTTAGAGGGGAACCCAGGGGGCTGCGGGTCAGGAGTGAGGGGCACCGGAAGCAAAGTGACTGGTGAGCTGACTGGGAGGCCCAGGGGTCTGTGGGTCAGGAGTGAGGGGCATCAGCAGCGCAGTGACTGGGGAGCTCAGCTTAGAGCCTAGGGGGCTGTGGCTCCGGAGTGAGGGGCACCGGTAGAGCTGGAGGGAACCCATGGTGCTGCTGATCGAGACTGAGGGGCACCAGCAGAGCTGTGACTCTGGAGGTCAGGACTGGGACAGTAGGGGCTGCGGGTCGGGATTGAGGGGCAGCAGCAGCGCAGGGACTGAGGAGCTGAGCACGGAGCCCAGGGGTCTGCGAGTCAGGAGTGAGGAGCACCAGCGGATCTGTGAGCCTGGAGGTGAGTACTGGGATAGCAGAGGCTGTGGGTCGGGAATGAGGGGAACTAACAGCACAGTCACTGGGGAGCCTAGCGGGATGCACATGGGGCTAGGGGTCAGGAGTGAGGGGCAGCAGCAGAGCTGGGGAGAAACTAGGGGGCTGCGGATTGAGAGTGAGTGGCACCGGTAGCTCAGTAACTGGGCAACTCAGAGGAGAGCCCAGGGGGCTGCAGGTCGAGAGTGAGGGGCACCAGCAGAGCTGTGAGTCTGGAGGTCAGGACTGAATAGCAGGGGCTGCAGGTCGGGAGTGAGGGGCAACGGGAGTGCAGTGACTTGAGAGCTCAGCGGGGTGCCCAGGGGGCTGCGGATCGGGAGTGAGGGTCACCGGTAGAGCTGGAGGGATCCCAGGGAACTGCGGGTCAGGAGTTAGGAGCACAAGAAGAGCTGTGAGTCTGGAGGTTAGGACTGGGATACCAGAGGCTATGGGTCGGGAGTGATGGGCACCATCAGAGCTAGAGGGAGCCAAGGGGGCTGTGGGTTGGGAGTGAGGGGCAACAGCCGAGCTGTGACTCTGGAGGTCAGGATTGGGATAACAGGTGCTGCGGGTCGGGAGTGAGGGGCACCGGCAGCACAGTGATTGGGGAGCCTAGCGGGGAGACTAGGGGTCTGTGAGTCCGGAGTGATGGGCAGCCATAGAGCTGGGGAGAACCCAGGGGGCTGTGGATAGGGAGTGAGGGGCAACAGGAGAGCTGTGATTCTGGAGGTCAGGACTGGGATAGGAGGAGCTGCGGGTCAGGAATGAGGGGAACCGGCATTGCAGTGATTGGGGATCTCAGCCGGGAGCCCAGGGTGCAGTGGCCTGGGTGTGATGGGCACTGGTAGAGCTGGAGGAATCCCAGGAGGCTGAGGGTCTGGAGTGAGGGGCATCGGCAGAGCCAGGGGAGTCCCAGGGGGGCTGTGTGTCGGGAACAAGTGGCACCAGCAGAGCTGTGAGTCTGGAGGACAGGACTGGGATAGGAGGGGGTGCGAGTCAGGAGTGAGGGGCACTGGAGCGCAGTGTCTGGGGATCTCAATGGGGAGCCCAGGGGACTGTGGGTCAGGAATAAGTGGCACCAGCAGAACTGTGAGTCTGGAGGACAGGACTGGGATAGGAGGGGCTGCTGGTTGGGAGTGAGGGGCACCGGAGTGCAGTGTCTGGGGATCTCAACGAGGAGCCCAGGGGACTGTGGGTCAGGAGTGAGAGGCACCGTGAGAGCTGGATGGAGCCCAGGGAGCTGCAGGTCGGGAGTGAGGGGCACTGGTAGAGCTGGGGTAATCCAAGGGGCTGTGGTTCAGGAGTGAGGGGCACCAGCAGAGCTCTGATTCTGGATGTCAGGATGGGGATAGCAGGTGCTGTGGGTTGGGAGTGACTGGTACCGGCAGCGCAGTGACTGGGGAGATTAGCGGGTAGCCCAGGGTCGGGAGTGAGGGGCACAGTTAGAGTTGATGGAGGTCAGGGGGCTGTGGGTCATGAGTGAGGGCACCGGTAGAGCTGGGGGAAGCCCAGGGGGCTGCAGGTCAGGAGTGAGGGGCACCAACAGAACTGTGAGTCTGGAGGTCAGGACTGGGATACCAGGGGCTGCGGGTCAGGAGTGAAGGGCAGCATGTCGCAGTGACTGGGGAGCTCAGTGAGGAGTCAAAGATGGGTAAGGAGCAAGGGACACGAGCAGAGCTGAGATGATGGAGGTTTGGGCTGGAATACCAGGAGCTGTGGGTTCGGAGTGAGGGGCATCGCTACAGCTGGCGTAACCCAGGGGCTTCGGGTCTGTAGTGAGGTGTACCAGCAGAGCTGTGAGTCTGGAGGTCAGCACTGGGATAGCAGGGGCTGCGGATTGGGAATGAGGGGCACCGGTAGAGCTGGAAGGACCGAACTGAGCGAGGTCACTTTAGCCAGTGACCTGGGGAAGTTCGAACCCACCAACGTTCCCAGGGATGCCCCAGTATCTCTCGCCCAGTGGGGGCAGGTAGCAAGCTTCTTGCTCTGGTCACAGCATCAGAGCCAGCGAGAGCCCCCCCTCCAGTGTGCAGGGGGGAAGGGAGCATCTCTCTCTCCCACTCAGCGCCAGGGGGCTGTTTACAGGTAGGCAGGTATCCTGAGCCCAGCAGCCCCTCCCCCATGCCAACCACGTCATTTGCATTTTCACTGACCATTTCCATCTTACCCAATTGGTTCCCTGGATTTGAATTCAAACCCTCTGCCGTTACAGGAGCAGGGCCTGGATCCTGTCCCAAAGAGACACAGTCACCTCCCAACAGGGCCTCCCAGCCGATATCCTGGAGAACCCCAACAACCAGCCAGCCAGACCCCTCCTGGGTCTGCACAGGGATCAGGGCCACAGGCAGGATGAGGGGCTTCACCCCGGGGACCGTCACCCAGGTCCCACAGCCCCGCAGCATCTGCGGCTGCACCACCACAGTTCTCTCTGCCACCCCAGGCGTTTCCCCACTGACCACTGGGCAGCCCCCTATGTCTCTCTGCTCCATCATAGCCAGTCCATGCTGCTGCTGTTTCTCCTGCAGCTTTTCCTCGGGCTCTTGCTCTCTCTCACGGTTCTCTCGCTCTCTCGGGCTCTGCTCCCATCCCGTCCATCTCCGAACCCCTGATGGGGAACCTGATCTTGAAAACCCTCATCTGGTTGGGGACCAGACTCTTGGGGATGCCTGGCTGCTGCTCCAGCTGCTCCCAGATCCTCTTGTAGCCCCATCTGGGTCAGGAATCTGCTCCTCAGAGGGGTCCTTCTCCTCCAACTCACGATTAACTGTGCCTTGGTGAACTTCCCCGTGCGTAACCCTCTCTTTGTGCACAGGATCACAATGTCCTTCTCAAGGAGATGGTGATAGGCCATCACCTCACTGTTCCCAAGTGGCTCTGGACTCACAGGCCTGTGTGCTCTTGGCTCCCCCATGGTTTCCAGGAAGAACCCCTGGTGTGCCAGCCCTTCTCATGGTCACTACCTCTTTGCCAGGGTCGAGCTGCAGCCTTCTCCGCCCCTGGGACTGCTCCTGCAATGCCCAGGGGGACCCCGTTACTGCAACAGTCCTTCTCACTGATCTCGCAATCCCAGAGATTAACCACCTCCTGAAAGCATCCCTCTCTGAGCCTTCAGCACGCCTGGTCCTCATTATCCCTCCTTTGTTTTACTGCACCCCAGTCACTTTCTGCAAGAAGTGCCATTCACAGGGTGCAGTACATCCTACCGCTGTCACCAGTTGTCACAGAGTCCCTGGGCGATGCTCTGGATCTGCTCCCCACAAAGCCAGTCAGGACTTTGGGGAGCCTCCTCTCCCTTGGAGCAGACGTTTTTAGGGCAAGAAGCTCACACATCTTCACCTCCTGGGTCTCTTTTTGGAGCGTTCAGCATCCTCTGACCCTCCGTGCACTTCCCCCAGTGAGTTCGCCCAGGCGGGGTCCTGGGAAAGCCACAGAGTCCTGCACCCTCACTTCGCAGTCAGACGTGAGTCTCAGCCAGCCAGTAAAACAGAGGTTTATTCAATGACAGGAACAGGGTCTAAAACAGAGCTTGTAGATACAGGGAACTGGACCCCTCGGCCGAGTCCATTCTGGGGGGCAGTGAGCCAGACCCCCCACGTCTGCACTCACTTCTCATCCTCAGCTCGCTCCAGACTAACAAACCCTTCCAGCCCCTCCTCCCTGCTCAGTTCCTTTCCCAGGCCAGGAGGTCCCTTAATCTCTCTGTCTCCAACACCTTTAGTTGGCACCTTTGCAGGGGAGGGGCCTAGGCCATCAGTTGCTAGGAGACAGAGTGCCAGGCATTTATGTTCACTGGCCCTTTGCTCTGTAGCAATCACACACGCTTATTCCACCACCTAGATATTAAGAACTGCATAGGGGACACTGAGGCACCAACACAGTATTCAGAGCAAACATTAAGAACATTCCCAGTTCGTCACAATCCGGTTCTGTGGGGATTATTGAAAGCTCAATGCCATCACCGTATCCAGTGCCTACCCCATGCCCAGGTCTGACGAGCTCCTAGACAAGCTGGGAGGCGCTCGGTACCTCACCACCATGGATCTTACCAAGGGCTACTGGCAAGTGCCTCTGGATGCAGATGCCAGGCTGAAATCAGCCTTTATCATCCCTCTGGGACTCTACGAGTTTCTAACCCTGCCCTTTGGCCTCAAGGGAGCACCAACCCCCTTCCAGCGCCTGGTGGATCAGCTACTGCGGGGGATGGAGAGTTTTGCCATGGCGTATATTGATGACATCTGCTTCTTCAGCCAGACCTGGGAGGACCACGTGTCCCAGGTTAAACAAGTGCTGGACGGATTCCGGGAGGCTGGGTTAACCGTAAAGGCTGAGAAGTGCAAGGTGGGGATGGCTGAAGCATCTTACCTGGGCCATCGGGTGAGGAGTGGCTGCCTAAAGCTGCAAACAGCCAAGGTGGAGGTGATCAGAGACTGGCCCACTCCCCAAACCAAAAAGCAGGTCCAGGCCTTTATTGGGATGGTGGGGTACTATCGAAGGTTCGCGCTCCACTTTAGCGCCATAGCAGCCCCCATCACTGAGCTGTGCAAGAAGGGGAAGCCAGACAAGGTGATCTGGACAGAGCAGTGCCAGCAGCTCTCCGGGCGCTGAAGGAGGCTCTGGTTAGTAGCCCAGTTCTGGCAAACCCAGACTTTGACAAGCCCTTTATGGTGTTCACTGACACCTCAGACAGGGGACTGGGGGCGGTGTTAATGCAGGAGGATGAAAAGGGGGAGAGACACCCCATCGTGTACCTGAGCAAGAAGTTGCTACCCCGGGAGCAGAACTACGCGGCCATTGAGAAGGAGTGCCTGGCCATGGTGTGGGCTCTTAAGAAACTGGAGCCATGTCTGTTTGGGCGACACTTCACCATGTACACAGACCACTCTCCCCTAACCTGGCTGCACCAGATGAAAGGAGCCAACGCCAAGCTCCTGAGGTGGAGCCTGCTCCTGCAGGACTATGACATGGACATGGTCCATGTGAAGGGAAGTGCCAACCTGATAGTGGACGTGTTGCGCCGGAGAGGGGGCCCTAAACTTCCCCAGGTCACTGGGCAAAGTGACCCTGCTCAGTTCAGTATCGAAGGGGGGAGAGATGTGATGCAGTAGGGACTCTGTATGTGGGGGATGGAAGAGCAAGGGATGACTTTAGGTGAGGGACAGGAGCTGAGCCTGTAACCTGAGCCAGGTAGGGGGTAGGGGTGTCAGCCCCTTTGCCCAGGAAGCTGGACAACGGAAGGGGCCTGCTGTGGGGAGTTAGTTCAGATTGGGTTTTGGGCTGGGTGGTAGAATTCAGGCAATCTCAAGCTGGGGACTAAGCTTCCTGAAACCCCAGATGGACCAGATGGAGGGGTCCTGGTTGTGCCTACAGGCTCTGCTGTCGCCTGCGTTCCTGTTGTCCAATAAACCTTCTGTGTTACTGGCTGGCTGAGAATCACTGTGAGTCCCAGGAAGAGGGGTGCAGGGCCGGACTCCCCCACACTCTGTGACAGTGACACTATTACCCTGAACATAAAAACCACTCCCTTCTAGTTCTAATCTAGTTAAAAGGGGATCTATAGCGATAGGAAATAAAATAGGAGACAAGGGGTCACCCTGTTTGACCCCACTCCTAATTAAAATAGACTCAGTATATTTGTCACCTGCCCACACCCTTGTGGTACAATTGTCATATAAGTCCCTTATAATTCCAATAAAATGTTCATCTATACCAAATCTTCTAAGGCCAGCTATAATATGTCCATTCCCCACAGAGTCAAATGCCTTAGCCAAATCTACAAATACTATTGCTATTTCATCCCCATCACGTTTGGCTCCTTTTATCAAATGATCTAAAATGGCAATATTCTCCTCACAACTGGGGCAGATATAAACCCTTTTTGCCTACTACATATTTTAACTGCTGCCATTAATTTTTTTGATAAAATCTTAGTAGAGATTCCTATCCATATGGACACAATCGTTAATGGTCTCCAGGAGTTTAACTTCCTCAATTCCTCCTCATCTTGCATCTTTGAAATTAAAATCATTCGGTTTTCCTTAAAATCATCAGGGACCTGTCCATTTAAAAACCATATATTAAAAATGTTTGTGAGAATTAAGGAGTCTAGATTAAAAAGATCCCATAGATTGCTCACTTTTATTCTATCTGGGCCAGGGGCACTCTCTTTTTCAATTTCCCTTAACGCTTCCCTAATTTCATCCATAGAGATCGGACTCATTAATACATCATTATCCACATTCTCTGTGGATGAAGGCCACCCTACTGTATGTCCATGTCCAGTTCTCCCCAATATGTCTACATGATACTCCTCTAATTCATTCATGGGGATATCACACTTAGCTTTATCTGGCTCTCCCATTATAATACGAGCTAATCTTCTATCTTTATCAAAAAATGGTTGGTAAAACTTATATTTTGCTTTCTTAGTAGCATATTTCCTAATTGCATTGGACTGTTTCCTTCTCTCACCTTTTCTTATCTTCCCTCTCCCCTTATTCCTCGGCTCTACTTGCTTCTCATTTCTAATATCCTTTTCCTATACTAATGAATAACATAACATAACCCATCCTAGAGCTTCAGTTAGATTCTCCTTTTATAACTCTTCAATTTCCCCTAGGCTATTTACTGTTTCCCTTCCTTCCCTACTTTGTTTTCCCCGCTTACAAATTTTGACCACTTCGTCCACATCTGGATGTTCTTTTAAGGGTAAAATCCTTTCTCTCGGGGGAGGGACTTCTAATATATTTTCTTTAATTTCTTCTACCTCTATAGCTTCATCCTTATCTTTCACTATCACCAATTTTTTCTTTTCTAATTCTCGTATTTTGTCTGATATTTGTTAGTTTTAGTTCTCAACTCACTCTCTATGCATTTATTTATATTCCTTTTCCCTATATATGTCTCTCTAATTGTATGAGCTGCTCAACCTCATCATCAGTCCATATTCGAGATTGAGACGATCCCTCTCTACTCTTACTCTTAGCAGCCATATCGTCTTTTCTCTGTTCATTCCTAAGGCGGGGTGTCTATGTCTACAGTGTTGGCTCAATCCGGATTTAGTGTGGAATGCAAGCCCACAGACAGAACAGGTCTGGCTCTTCACCAGGGTATCCACCTCCCTGGGCGCGCACTTGGGGCAGTGGCAAGCTATATTGTGATACTGAGAAGATTTTCCACCTTTTTTACATAATACTCGTATGGCCTTACTTTTATGAACCACATTTGGCCCATTTACCAAATGCAGGTAAAATCTGCAGGCAAATTGGACAATTAAAATGATCAACAGGATATTTTATATAAAAAACCCATCTTTCCATGAGCTGCTTTTTGATGTATTTAAATTATTACCAGCACTGTCTCTAAAATCTCAATTCAAATCCCTAATCAAACTAAAATAAATTCGTGAATTAAGACCATTTGATGAATTAATGTTAAAATGTCCAGGTTCTTTAAAATACAGATCATTGAATGTACTCAAATACTCAAAATCTGGATTAAAATTGTCAATAGATAAATTATTAAAAGTGTCCTTTGTAAAAACCATAGGTAAAATAGATAAAATCTCCTCACCTTGATCCTTACCTATCATCTCCTCTTCCTCCACTCCCTTTTCCAGTGGGACGATTCTCATTCTCCTGAGACTTCATCTCAGTCCACACAGTCTTATACTTAGGCCCAGCGACCCTAGTCACACCCCTAATATATTTGACACTGTCAGTCAGGGCATCAATGCCCACAGCGGGGGCATTGTTAACCCAGTCCGTTGCCACTCTGGTATAAAAATATAAATTACTTTTTTCCATGATTAAAAGATATATCCTTCTCAGGGGGAATCTAACCCTTACCAGGGGGAGTCAACCCGTATCTGGGGGAGGCTACCCTTACCAGAGGAGCAACTATGTGAGACCATGTGGGGCTGTCCAACCCCATCCCACACCCCAAAGGGATGTGGGCTCGTCCTCCGCAATCCGGCCAGCTATCCAAGCCGGTTACCGACTCTCACCACGAGGCGAGTCATAGTTACTCCCACCATTTACCCGCGCTTCATTGAATTTCTTCACTTTGACATTCAGAGCACTGGGCAGAAATCACATCGAGTCAACACTCACCGCGGGCCTTCATGATGCTTTGTTTTAATTAAACAGCCGGATTCCCTGGTCTGCACCACTTCTAAGTCAGCTGCTAGGCACCTCATGACTCGGAACGCTGGCCCCCTGCATCCCCATGGAGGGGGAGAGGCAAGCAATGCCCTCTTCAGCTGGGGCAATCCACAGGAAGGGCACCGCTCACATACAGAGTTGCCACCGCCCCCTAGGAGCGGGCAGTGCCTCATCTAACCATGGCTTGCACCCAGTCCTCATTGACTCTGAAAAGGGATTTATTTCAAATCCCTTTATTTCTGTGGCTGGTACAATATAAGGACCTTGTGATTTCAATAGTTGTGAGACTGGGGTTGTGGATGTTGTAACCGTATCTCAGATTGAATAATGATTTTATATCTGATTCCAGGCAGCTTCCGCAAAGCAAAGTCAATTGGTTCTTCCCTAAAATTGGTGATCCTGGGCAGCAGTTCTCCTCTGTTTTCCATGCCAGAAAAGTCTCTGTGGCATTATAAAGGAGTAAGTGACAGGTAGAAACCCCCACATCATTCATGGTGCAGGGAGCTGGGTTTACTGTCCAAATTCTGTATTTCACCAACGTCCAGGTTTGGGAATGTCCAACAAGGGCAATTCTAATGGGAGGATGGATGCAGGGGTCGTAATTAAGAGTATTTTGAGGATCTTTGGGGAAAAGAGACTTTACTGTCAAGGTTTGTCTCTGTTCTTATTTCACCTTGTGATGTTGTGTCAAGGAATAACTGTTTATTTTTCTGTTAATTAAACTGTAAACATTAGTCAATCAGTTGTAAACATTAGTGTCACTTGAATTTCCCCTCTGCTAGCCAGAATGAACTGAAGTTTATGACTTTCTGGGAAAGGCAGAGATATTAAATTGGGGGATTTCAATGGCTGCATTTGTAGGTGGATATTTTACATTCAGATCTCAGTGCATGGAGTAAAATACTAAGACAATGTCTGTACTACAGGATTCTGTCAACCGAACTTACACAGTTATTACATCTCTTGGATGGCTGCACACTTGGCTCCTTCTGTCGGCAAAGCACATTCTCGGTCATGTGCCACGAGATCCAGCTAGGTCTAGGTTGTTCTGGGCTGTGTGGAGGGAGAGCTCAGCTGGGAGAAGGGGCAGACTAGGGAATTTTGTCTCTGATATTTAAGGGCTTTGCCAGTGGGAAACTGTAGGTCACATGATAGGGGTGATAATGAGGTTTGAGCTGGGGCAGCAGCAGGGGAGCAACGTGTGTGTGTGTGAGAGAGGTGGGGGGGATTCACTTGGTTAAAAATGAAACTGCCAAGCCACTCCCTCTGGTGGAGCAAACGCCTCTCATTTATCTGCTCAACTCCCCTCCATGAAAATCTCCACCCCTCTCCCGGCACTTAGAGACCCCCTCACTCCCATGGAGATTTGTAATTGTCCTGACTATTCCTTGGCCTTGTCCAAACAGTTTTCCCAGACAAATGATCAAGGACATTTCAAATGAGAAAAACAAATCAAACCAGAGAAACTCCCACCAGACCCAGTTTGGGTCTGAATTTTTCCACTGAAATTTGGAGACAATAAACCTCATCCCTCTGTTGGCCAGAAATCAAAGCTAAACCTCCCCCGCTGTAGCTGTGACTTCTGCTATGGAACCATCAATGCTCTAACTCAGAGGTTCTCAAACTCCAGGTGCTTTTTGAAATATGCTTGTAAATGTGAATATGATATAACTGGAATATGCTTTATGCAAAAGGTCTCTTGTAAGGTATCATTACAAAGCTTATTATCTCCTGAGTGTGTTTATCCTATTTGCATGTATGTATCATTCTTGTATCTGAAGCTAGAAATATGAAGTATAACTCTGAGGCCTATTGTAATGATGCAAAGTGTGGGCCATTAATGGTCCTTTGGAAGCTTGATGGCTCCCATTGACGAGGACAATTGGTTGTAGATGGCTCTGTTTACTTGCAAACCTTCCTGGGTGCATAGGGGCCAGCCCAGGAAGAATGGAGTCTAGGGTCTCACAGGACATGTGAACATGTCACCTGATACTGATTATCCCTACAAAAGTGTGTTTTTCTCCTACTGATAATAGCCCACCTTAATTGATTACTCTTGTTATAGTTAGTATGGAAACATCCATTTTTTCATGTCTCCTGTGTATATATCTCTTCCTACTGTATTTTCCACTGCATGCATCTGATGAAGTGGGTTTCAGCCCACGAAAGTTCATGCTCAAATAAATGTATTAGTCTCTAAGGTGCCACAAGTACTCATTATTTTTGCTGATAGAGACTAACATGGCTACCTGTCATTATGCTGCCTGGGTACCTATGATGCTCAGCTGTCAGGCTGCCCTCTGCACTTACAGCTTCTCTCCAGCTGCTTCCCCTCTTCACGTGTTCTCTCCTCCTCTATCGTTGGTGCTCTCTCTCTCTCTCTCTCTCCCTCCCCGCTTGGCTTTCCAAGCTTCTGTTGCCCTAGAATTTGACATTCCTGCACGTACCCCAGGACTTTACCTAACTGTAGTCAGCTATTTTGTTTGTTCAGCTGCTGCCATCTGAAAACCAAACATCACATAACTAGGAATAATCTTAAGTAGAGGTGATGATGCTGACCCACTCGGAGTCGCCATAGGTTATGTTCTTGTTAGCGTACGCTATAAAAGATGATGTAAAGGTACATACATTGGAGCATTCTGAGCGAGGGAGCTTTTCTCAGGGCAAGGAGCTGATATCTGAACAGCATCGGGGAAAAGACAATTCATTTTATGCTGAAACACTCCCTTTTATACCCAGACACTTGGCAGAAAAGTTTGAGGAAGGCAAGACTACAAATAGAGACACCAGGATGGGAATGGGAGAGGTTTCTTGCCTTGAATTTGGGATGACCTGGGTCCTCAGGAAATGTATAACAGGGATAAAGCATGTTCGGCTAATAGAATGGTGAAATGGTGCTTTGGCACAATGGTTAAAAGGTATAGAAGTGTGAATTCTGGAATCTCCTGTAATTGATTTGATCGGAGCCTGTGGGGTTCCAACCAGTGGAAAGAAGCATGTGAAGATGAGGTAAAGAGTAAGTTGACTGATGGTGAGTGTGAGGACGTACAGTAAAGCTAATGATTCTGTATAAAAGAAGAAGGTTACTGTGGAAGCAGACATCTTGGCAATGGACTCTCCAGCGGAAAGGTTCTCCAACCATTTAAGGGCTGGAGGAACTGGGACGTCTTGGCACACATGGTGGTATGTTCAGAGGCACATTAAGATTTAATGGAGCCCTGGGCAAAAAGAACTTTTGGGCCCCCACACTCTGCGAGCCCAGGTGCACCAGGACTGGGAAGAACGGGGAGGCCCACGGCTGCCCACATTTTATATGGGTGTAGTAGCCTGGGGAAAGCACGGAGCGGTGGCGGCTGCCTCTTCCCTGTGTGGCACTGGGGTGGGGCTAAGCGCCCCTTGCCACATGGCCCTGCCCCTTGGCCAGGCCAGAAGTCGGACCCTGTTAAGACCCCAGTGGCACCATTTCAGATTTGGGTTGGGATGGGCAACTTTAACCATGATTGCAGGGGCTACTTAGGAGCCTGAAAACTCTAGGCCAGTGGTCACCACCTGGTCGATCCTGATCTCCGACAGCAGGGCACTGTGGCTGCCTAAGGCTACACACGGCTCCTGGGAGCAGCCACTGCAGCCCTAGGGGCGGGAGTCTCCCTCCGTGTGCTGCTCCTGTCTGCAAGCACCACCTCTGCAGCTCTCCCGGCCAAGGGGACGGTGCTTGCAGAGAATGGCAGCGTGAGGAGCCAGATGCTCCCTGCCCTCCTCGCCACAGGGGCCTGTTGGCTCCTTTCGGGAGCGGTGTGGGGGCGGGGATGGCAGGGAGCCTGCCGCAGTCCTGCTGTGCCCACCGCTGACCAGGAGCCATAGGAAGTAAGTGCTGCCTGGTGGGAGGCTGCACCCCATGCCTGAGCCCCTTCCTGGAGCCAGCACCCCAAGCCCCACCCTATAGCATAGCTAGTGGGGTGCAGGGGAAGCAGCTGCTTCCCCTCAGCACATTTTCAAAAAAGCCGTCCCTTAGGAGGGACCATGGCACCAGGGGCGGGGGCCAAGCTTTACTCTGAAGCTTGACCTGCCTGGCTTCCCCCAGTGTGCTGCACACCCCGCCCCCGCTGATCAGCTGTGTCTCCCAGCAGAAGGAGACAGCTGATCCCGTGGCAGGGGTGGGAGAGGAAGAACTGAGCTCCAGCAAGCTGGGCTCCTGCAGGCAGGCTTTTCCCGCGTCCCCTAGTGCTCTGCAGAAACCCTGCCCCGGTGTTTAGCTGTCTCCCAGAAGGAGGGAGACAGACAGCTAATCAGGGAGGGGAGGGGGAAAGAACTGAGCTCCAGCAAGCTGGGCTTCTGGGGAGGAGGAGAGGCTGGGGCCTTGGGGAAGAAGGGGGTCAGTCGGGACATGCCCCTATAGAGGGCAGGGGCATCCACCCACCATTTAACTGTTTATGGGGCCCATGATACATCAGCTGTTCAGCAGGGGTGGGGGAAGTAGGGTAGCTAGCTAGGGGAGTGTGAGTGCTCGCTGTCTAGCTGGTTTTTGGCCACCAGCCGATCAGCGAGGGGAACTGCTCCTGGAGCAAGGGGCTAAGCAGCTGAGAGACCCCACCTCCTTCTCCTACCTGCTTCTCCTGGCACTGTGGCAGGGGTGCTTTTTCTGGCCGTGCAGGAGCAGCTCCTAACCTCTCACCCAACTAAAGGCAGCCAGTAGCAGCAGCTGGTAAGTGTATTTCAATTGGGGTCTTTCTTGTGGTGAGAGTGGCTTGGGGGCAGGGACTGGAAACTGTCCAGGTAACTGTGAGAGCCAGCACCTGGCTGCTGGTGGGATGGCCATCTGCATGGTTGGCGCCAGGGGTCTCAGCCAGCGGCATCTCCAAAAATATCCCCTGCACCTGGGCAGCTGGACCATGACAGGCATTGGTGGGGAGGGAGATGCATCTCCTGGTCTCCTGTGGGGTGTGGTGTCCCAGCTTGCCCTCCCTGCCTACTGTCTCTCAGAGACAGGGGCTATGTAGTGTGCTTGGTTCCCCTTCCCTGGCATCTGGGTGACTGCCTCTTAGGGGGTGAGGGGTGGAAGGGAAGAGGCAGTGGGGAAGGGATGGGGTGGAGGGGTAGGAGACGAAAACTGAGACTATCCTTCATAGCAGCACAATCTGCACCTTGGGTGTGTGGATGGAATTGTCTCCCAAGGGAAAGCTGGAATGAACTCTCTGCTGTTGTAGTGTGTGTTTAGTCCATGTGCTCTGGCAAACACAAGTCCAGGCACCATGTTGTGGGGCAGGGAGAGGTAGCCTGATTTTCCCTCTCCTATCGGGAGAAACCTGAATTGTCTCCTAAGGGAAGGGCTTGTGATCAGGTTGGGAGGAGGGGGAGGCATTGCTGAGTCCCAGGGCTGAATAATTCTCTGGTGATGCTGGTCATTAAGTTCCTAATTGTTATTCACTTGCTGCACACAATGGCTGGAGATGGTTGTTTAACATCCACCCAGCCATTTGGTCAATGCCTTGTTTCTTGGGAGTTGCCTTCTGTAACTTCTCTAATTTCATGCCACTCTCCCGTGAGTACAAATTCTGGTTCTAAGGACCTGGTGCCTGGATCCCATATTGCCTTGCACTGGGATTGGGAATCAGTGCCCTGACATGCAACTCCTCGTATTGTGCCAGTGTATATCTTGCTGATAGTACAGCTGTTTGCGGCGCCCTTGTATTTAGCTGAAACTTTGGACTTGGTTTAGTGGGGATGGACTCAGAGCCTGAGAGGTAAACTGACCCTACTATCGTGCTGTGTGGATCCCAGTGCGCTTGTCCTGTGAATTTTTGGCATGCACACGTGGCTGTATTTATCTCATTGTGCTGATAGTGCTATTGCTATGGTGTGATGATGACATTATGCTAAGATGAATTGTGAAAATAATGTCCTGGTGTTATGGTCACTCTGTGCTGTTCATGTGAATCTTGCATTTTTGTCTGCTGGGTTGGCGTAGCCCTGTTGTTCCCAGGAAATTAGAGCCACGAGGTGGGTGAGGAAATAGCTTTTATAGGAGCAACTTTTGTTGGTGAGAGAGAGAGAGAGAGAGACAGACGAGCTTTGGAGCTTTCACGGAGTCCTTTCTTCTTCCTGAAGAAGAGTTTGTCTCTCTCCCCAATAGAAGCTGGTTCAATAAAAAATATTTTACCTTACCTACCTTGATATATATTACCCCCCCACCCCTCCCCACACACACATTACCTCACTCAGCTTTCCAGGATTGAGTTTTCATGATGACATGGGAAGTGCTCTGGCTGGTCCTGACTTCTCTGTATCAGCTTCTCTAGCTTTCACTGCAGCCGAGTACCTGGGGGCTGGTTGCCTGCAGTGCTGAGACTCGGTGAGATCAGGGACTCACAGACCCAGCTGGGAGGGGAAGGCACCTCCACCTTGGGCTGGCTCTCTTGCTGCCTCCTTTTCCTGAGTGCCTCATGATGCACAGAGCCAGCACAGCTATTATGTTTTTATTATGTTTTGATTTTATATACAAGACTGCCAATCTTTTTTTATAGTAATTGAAAAATAACACACATACTTACAAAACAATATCATTCTTATGTTTTTATTTTAAGTAAAAAATAAATATGTATAACAAATTTAAAAGTATGTAAGTAGTAATTTGACATGGCGGCAGGTGGCGCCTTTTTTTATGTGTCTGCTCCCCCTGGTATCAGAACCTGGCTACGCACCTGGTCAGGAGTGAGGGGCACCGGTAGAGCTGCGGGGAGCCCAGAGGGCCGCGGGTCGGAAGTGAGGGGCACCAGTAGAGCTGCGGGGAGCCCAGGGGGCTGCAGGTCAGGGCTGAGGAGCACGAACAGAGCTGTGAGTCTGGAGGTCAAGACTGGGACAGCAGGGGCTGTGGTTCGGGAGTGAGGGGCACCAGCAGCACAGCGACTGGGGAGCTCAGCAGCGAGCTCAGTGGTCTGTGGGTTGGGAGTGAGGGGCACCGGTAGAGTTGGAGGGAGCCCAGGGGGCTGCGGATCACGAGTGAGGGGCACCACTAGAGCGGGGGAAAGCCCAGGGGGCTGTGGGTCGGGAGTGAGCAGCATCAGCAGAGCTGGGAGTCTGGAGGTCAGGACTGGGATAGCAGGGTCTGTGGGTCTGGAGTAAGGGGCACCAGCAGCGCAGTCACTGGGGAGAACAGAGGAGAGACCAGGGGGCTGCGGGTAGGGAGTGAGTGGTACCAGCAGAGCTGTGAGTCTGGAGGTAAGGACTGGGACAGCAGGGGCAGCGAGTCGGGAAAGAGGTGAAAAGGCAATGCAATGACTGGGGAGCTCAGCAAGGAGCCCAGGAGGCTGCGGGTTGGGAGTGAGGGGCACGAGTAGAGCTGGAGGGAGCCCAGCGTGCTGCGGGTTGGAAGTGAGTGGCAACGGTAGAGCTGTGGGAAGCCCATGGGGCTGCAGGTCGGGAGTGAGGGGCACCAGCTGAACTGTGAATCTGGAGGTCGAGACTGAGACAGCAGGGACTGCGGGTTGAGAGTGAGAGGCACCGGTAGAGCTGGAGGGAGCCCAGGGGGCTGCAGGTCAGGAATGAGGGGAACAGGTACAGTTGGAGGAAGCCCAGGGGGCTGTGCATCGGGAGGGAGGGGCAGCAGCAGAGCTGTGAGTCTGGAGATCAGGACTGGGACAGCAGGGGCTGTGGGTTGGGAGTGAGGGGCACTGGCAGCGCAGTGACTGTGCAGCTCAGCGGAGAGACTGGGGAGCTACGGGTCAGGAGTGAGGGGCACTGGCAGAGTTGGAGGGAGCCCAGGGGGCTGTGGGTCAGGAGTGAGGGGCAGCAGCAGAGCTGTGAGATAGGAGGTCAGGACTGGGACAGCAGGGGCTGTGGGTGGGAAGTGAGGGGCATCGGTAGAGCTGAATAAAGCCCTGGTGGCTGCGGGTCGGGAGTGAGGGGCACTGCTTGAGCTGGGCAAGCCCAGGGAGCTGCAGATCGGGAGTGACGGGCTCCAGCAGAGCTCCGAGTCTGGAGGTCAGGACTGGGACAGCAGGGGCTGCAGGTCGGGAGTGAGGGGCACCGGCAGCGCAATGACTGAGGAGCTCAGCGGTGAGCTCAGGGGACTGCGGTTCGAGAGTGAAGGGCACCAGTAGATTTCTGGGTCACCCAGAGGTCTGCAGGTCGGGAGTGAGGGGAACCAGCAGAGTTGTGAGACTAGAGGTTAGGACTGGGACAGCAGGGGCTGCAGGTTGGGAGTGAGGGGCACCAGCAGCGCAATGACTGGGGAGTTCAGTGGGCTGCTGGTCGGGAGTGAGGGGCAGAGGTAGAGCTGGAGGGAGCCTAGGGGGCTGTTAGTCAGGAGTGAGGTGCACGGTACAGCTGTGGAAAGCCCAGGGGGCAGCAGGTAGGGAGTGAGGAGCACCAGCAGACCTGTGAGTCTGGAGGTCAGGACTGGGATAGCAGGGTCTGTGGGTCCGGAGCGAGGGGCACCAGAAGAGCAGTGGCTGGACAGAACAGGGGCTGCACCAGGGGCCTGAGGTTAGGGAGTGGGGGGCATCAGCAGACCGATGAGATTGGAGGTAAGGACTGGGACAGCAGGAGCGGCGAGTCGGGGGAGAGGGGCAACGGTAGCGCAGTGACTGGGGAGCTCAGCGGGGAGCCCAGGGGCTGCGGGTCGGAAGTGAGTGGCACCGGTAGAGCTGTGGGAAGCCAATGGGGCTGCTGATCGAGAGTGAGCGGCACCATTAGAGCTGGAGGGAACCCAGGGGGCTGCAGGTTGTGATGCAGTAGGGACTGTCTGTGTGGGGGATGGGAGAGCCGGGGATGACTTTAGGTGAGAAACAGGACCTAAGCCTGCAATCTGAGCTAGGCAGGGGGCCGAGGGTGTTAGCACCTTTGCCTGGGAAGCTGGACGAAGGAAGGGGCCGGCTGGAGGGAGTTGGGTTAGTTCAGTTTCGGTTTTGGGCTGGGTGGTTGGAATTCAGGGAATCCGAAGTTGGGGACTAAGCTGCCTGAACCCCCAGAGGGACCAGATTGAGGGGTCCTGGTTGTGCCTACAAGCTCTGCTGTATCCTTCATTCCTGTTGTCCAATAAACCGTCTGTGTTACTGGCTGGCTGAGAGTCACTGTGAGTCCCAGGAAGAGGGGTGCAGGGCGGGACTCCCCCACACTCTGTGATAACTGGCGGCAGTGGTGGGATCTACTGCACCCTGTGGACGGCACTTCCTGCAGTAAGTGACTGGGGAGCAGTAAAACTAAGGGACGATTGTAGGGGTGATTAAGCCCTGGGAGTGTGTGACCAGAGAGAAGGACTTTTGCAGTAACAGGGTCCCCCGGGGGATTGCAGTGAGTGGTCCCAGGGGCAGAGGAGTCAGCAGCTCGACCCTGGCAGAGAGGGGGTGACGTCAAGAAGGACTGGCACACTAGGGGTCTCCATGGAAACAGTGGGGAGCAGCGAGCACCCCGGCCTGTGAGTGGCCAGCAGGAAGATGTATGTCAAGTGGCGCAAGTGCCACCTGGTGGACCTGTGCAAGCAGTGGGGGCTGCACAGTGGGAGCCTCACCAAAAACCAGCTGATTGCCCAGCTGGAGGAGGAAGACCGCTTGAATGAACTGATCCCTGTCTCTGGGGGAAGCAGCCCGGCAGATGCAGCGCAGGCACCAGTGTCTGTCCCTGCTGGGAGTGGTCAGCCGGCGGCTGAGGGCTTACCGAGACCCCCCCTTCCTATGCCTAGGGGAAGGGCGGGGAGGAGCCCAGTGAATACCGAGGGCACCGTGACCCCCCCCCCCGGCCAGCAGGGGATCCTCCCAGCGAAGCTCACTCCTCAGGATTGGATCGTCCCGGCAACGCTCGGCATCCATGGTGCAGAAGCGGCTGGAATGGGAGAGAGAGCTACAACTGAGAGAGCTGGAGGATCTTGAGAGACAAAGAGAACATGAGGAGAGACAAGGCCAGCGGGAACTGGAGGAGAAAGAGAGACAGCGTAATCATGAGCTGGAGCTGGCGAGGCTGAGGGGCAGCGGACCCCCAGCTGCAAGGAGTGAGGCGGGGCCCAGGACTGCAGGGAGCTTTGATAAGTGCATCCTGGCCCAGCGTAAGGAGGGGGAGGACATGGATGACTTCCTGGATGCCTTTGAGATGGACTGCGAGCTCCACCTGGTAGATCCTGTGGACAGGCTCAGAGTGCTCACTCCCTTACTGGACCCCAAGGCCGTGGCATTGTACTGCCAACTGGAAGGGGCGGAGAGAGGTGACTACGAACTATTCAAGCAGGCCCTGCTGCGCGAGTTTGGGCTGACTTCTGAGATGTACCGGGAGAGGTTCCGGAGTCAGTATAAAACCCCTGAGTTCTCACATCTGCAACTAGCCATCCGCATGGAGGGATACGCCAGCAAGTGGGCAGATGGGGCCCAGACGAAGGGGGACCTGGTTAAACTGCTGGTACTGGAGCAACTGTATGAGCAGTGCCAATCTGACCTGAGGCTGTGGTTGAGGGATCAAAACCCAGAGAATCTGTGACATGCAGGGCAGCTGGCTGATGAGTTTGTGAAGAGCTGGACGGGGGGTGGCAGGGAGGAGTCCCAAAGGAACAGGCTCGCTGTGATACAGAGATAGAGTCATCCTGGGACCTCCCAAAGGGGGAATAGGGAGAACCCCCTCCCAAGGGGAACACCCAGTGTCAGGGACAACCAGCTGGTTCGAGGAGACCAAGGGGACATGAGCTTCTATAAATGTGGCCAGAGGGGCCACATACGGTCCCAGTGCCCCAGGCTCAAGAACAGACTGAGCAGATTGACTCCACACCGGGTTAACTTGGTAGAGACCCAGCTGGATGAGGGGCAGCATTCGCAGGAAAGGGGGACTGGCCGCGTACCACCTGCGAAGGAGGGAAAAGGGTGCCCAGTCAGCTCCTTTGGGGGGCTGGATGTTCCAGGCTCTGAGTTTTTGGTTTACAGGGTGGGCGCGGGTCTGCCCCTCCGGAGGGAGTGCCTTGTTTCCCTGGAGATAGATGGGAGGAAGGTCACTGGGAACTGGGACATGGGCGCAGAGGTGACGCTGGTCCAGCCCAAGGTGGTGGCCTCATATTGGATGGTGCTCGACACCTACCTGACCCTGATGGGCGTGGGTGGGACCCCATTCAAGGTGCCCTTGGCGAGGATACACCTGAAGTGGGGGGCCAAGGAGGGCCCCAAGGACTTGGGGGTACACCCATATTTGCCCACGGAGGTGTTAATGGGGGGGACCTGGAGGTCTGGCCAAGCAACACCTGGGGTGCCCTGGTTGTGACCCGTAGTCAGAGTCAGCGCAGGGCACTGCGCCTTGGCAACGCGGAAGGTACTTTGCCAGAGGCGCAGGACCCTAACCTGCTGGGGAGGGAACGCCCAGGGACACGGCTCAGAGAGGTGGCGGCCTCAGACCCAGCCAGCGAGAGAGAGCAGGTCCCCATCCCTGTCCCAGCTGCTGAGTTACAGGCCGAGTTGCAGAAAGATCCCTCCTTGCGGAGACCAAGGGACCTGGATAACCTCAGTGTGGTACCATCCATGAGGAGAGGTTGCAAGGAGAGGTTCCTGTGGGAGAGGTGGCTTTCGTTCCCAGCTCTAGGAGGGGCCTGGGGAGTGGTGGTTCGAGCAGCAGTGGGGCTCTACCTTCCCTCTCTAGCTGTGGGAGGGGGCTGGGGAGTGGAGGTTAGAGCAGGGGTGGGGGATTGGCTTCCCTCCCCAGGTCTGGAAGGGGCCTGAGGAGTGGCGGTTCCAGTGGGGAGGGGGCGCTGGCTTCCCTCTCCAGCTCTGGGAGGGGCCCAGGGAGTGGCGGTTCACGCGAGGGCGGGGCGCTGGCTTCCCTCTCCAGCTCTGGGAGGGGAGCAGAGAGTGGCGGCTGCAGCGGGGGACGTGCGCTGGCTTCCCTCCCCAGCTGTCGGAGGGGAGCAGAGAGTGGCGGCTCCAGCGGGGGCAGGGCACTGGCTTCTCTCCGCAGTTCTGGGTGGGGTCTGGGGGGTGGCGGTTTGAGCTGGGGCGGGGCACTGGTTTCCCTCCCCAACTCTGGAAGGGGATGGGGATTGGCCATTCCAGGGTGGGAGGGGCACTGGCTTCCCTCTCCAGCTCTGGGAGGGGCCTGCGGAGTGGCGGTTTTACCAGGGGAGGGGCTCTCGTTTCCCTCCTCAGTTGAGGGGCACCAGTAGCGCAGTGACCGGAAAGCCTAGCGGGGAGCCCAAGGGGCTCTGGGTTGGGAGTGAGGAGCAGCGGTAGAGCAGGGGGGAAACTCGGGAGCTCCGGGTCGAGAGTGAGTGGCAACGGCAGCGCAGTTACTGGGCACCTCAGTGGATAGCCCAGGGGGCTGCGGGTCGAGAGTGAGGGGCACCGCTAGAGCTGGAAGGAAGCCAGGGGGCTGTGGATCGGTAGTGAGGGGCACCATCAGATCTGTGGGTCTGGAGGTTAGGACTGCGAAAGCAGGGGTTGCGGGTCGGGAGTGAGGGGCACCGGCAGCGCAGTGACTTGGGAGCTCAGCGGGGAGCCCATGGGACTGCGGGTCAGGAGTGAGGGGCTCCAGCAGAGCTGTGAATCTGGAGGACAGGACTGGGATAGGAGGGGCTGCTGGTTGGGAGTGAGGGGTACCAGAGTGCAGTGTCTGGGGATCTCAACGGGGAGCCCAGGGGACTGTGGGTCAGGAGTGAGAGGCACCGTGAGAGCTGGATGGAGCCCAGGGAGCTGCGGCTCGGGAGTGAGGGGCATCGGTAGAGCTGGGGTAATCCCAGGGCTGTGGTTCGGGAGCAAGGGGCACCAGCAGAGCTGTGAGTCTGGTGTTCAGGACTGGGATAGCAAGGGCTGCAGGTCAGGAGTGAGGGGCATCGACAGTGCAGTGACTGGAGAGCTCAGCGTGGAACCCAGGGGTCTGCGGGTCAGGAGTAAAAGGGGCACCAGTAGAGCAGAGAAGCTAGAAGTTAGGCCTGGAATAACAGGGGCTGTGGGTAGGGAGTGAGTGGCACTGTCAGAGCTGGAGGGACCCCAGTGAGCTGCGGGTTGGGAGTGAGTGGCACTGGTAGAGCTGGGGGAAGCCCAACGGCTGCTAGTCGGGAATGAGGGGCAGCGGTAAAGCAGGGGCGAACCTAGGAGGCTGCGGGTTGGGAGTGAGGGGCACCATCAGCGCAGTGACCAGGGAGCTCAGCGGGGAGCCCAGGTGGCTGCACGTTGAAAGTGAGAGTCACCGGTAGAGCTAGAAGGAACCCAGGGGGCTGCGGGTCGGTAGTGAGGGGCACCAGCAGAACTGTGAGTCTGGAGATCAGTACTGGGATAGCAGGGGATGCAGGTTGGGAGTGAGGGGCACTAACAGAGCAGTGACTTGGGAGATTAGCGGGGATCCCAGGGGTCTCTTTGTCAGGAGTGAGGGGCACCAATAGAGCTAGGAGAATCCCAGGGGTCTGCGGGTCGGGAGTGAGGGGCACCAGCAGAGCTATGATTCTGGATGTCAGGACTGGGATAGCAGGTGCTGTGGGTCGGGAGTGACTGGTACCGGCAGCGCAGTGACTGGGGATATTAGCGGGTAGCCCAGGGGCTGTGGGTCGGGAGTGAGGGGCACCGTCAGAGTTGATGGAGGTCAGGGGGCTGCGGGTCATGAGTGAGGGCACTGGTAGAGCTGGGGGAAGCCCTGGGGGCTGCGGGTTGGGAGTGAGGGGCACCAACAGAACTGTGAGTCTGGTATAGCAGGGGCTGCGGGTCGGGAGTGAGGGGCACCAGCAGCGCAGTTACTGGGGAGCTCAGTGGGGAGTCCAGAGGCCTGCGGATCAGGAGTGAGGGGCACCGGTAGAGCTGGAGGGGCCAAACTGAGCGAGGTCAGTTTAGCCAGTGACCTGGGCAAATTCAAACCCACCAGCATTCCCAGGGATGCCCCAGTATCTCTCGCCCAGTGGGGGCAGGCAGCGAGCTCCTTGCTCTGATCACAGCATCAGAGTCAGCATGAGCCCCCTCTCCAGTGTGCAGGGGGGCAGGGAGCATCTCTCTCTCCCACTCCCCCCCAGGGGGCTGGTTACAGGTAGACAGGTATCCTGAGCCCAGCAGCCCCTCCTCCCTGCCAGAAAGGTTATTTTCATTTTCACTGACCATTTCCATCCTAGCCAGTTGGTTCCCTGGATTTGAATTCAAACCCTTGGCCGTTACAGGAGCAGGGCCTTGATCCTGTCCCAAAGAGACACAGTCACCCTCCAGCAGGGCCTCCCAGCTGATATCCTGGAGAACCCCAACTACCAGCCAGCCAGACCCCTCCTGGGTCTGCACAGGGATCCAGGCCATATGCAGGACGGGGGACTTCACCCTGGGGACCTTCACCCAGGTCCCACAGCCCCTCAGCATCTGCTGCTGCACCACCACAGTTCTCTCTGTCCCAGGCTTTCGCCACCCCGGGCGTGTTTCCCCACTGACAACTGGGAAGACCCCTATTTCTCTCAGCTCCACCATCCCCAGTCCATGCTGCTGCTGCTTTTCCTGCCCCTTTTCCTCAGGATCTTGCTCTCTGTCAAGGTCCTCTCGCTCTCTCAGACTCTGCTCCCATCCCATCCGTCTCTGATCCCCTGATGGGGAACCCGATTGTGAAGATCCTCGTCTAGTTGGGGACCAGACTCTCGGGGATGCCTGGTTGCTGCTCCAGCTGCTCCCAGATCCTCTTGTAACCCCATCTGGGTCAGGAATCTGCTCCTCAGACGTGTCCTTCTCTTCCCACTCATGATTAACTGTGCCTTGGTGAACTTCCCTGTGCGTAACCCTCTCTTTGTGTACAGGATCACAATGTCCTTCTCAAGGAGATGGTGATAGGCCATCACGTCACCGTTCCCAAGTGGCTCTGGACTCACAGGCCTGTGTGCTCTTGGCTCCCCCATGGTTTCCAGGAAGAACCCCTGGTGCGCCAGCCCTTCTCGTGGTCACCACCTCTTTGCCAGGGTCAAGCTGCAGACTCCTCCGCCCCTGGGACTGCTCCTGCAATCCCCAGGGGGACCCTGCTACTGCAAAAATCCTCTCTCCCAGAGTCGAGCGGCAAGCTCCTCCACCCCTGAGACTGCTGGCTGCAGTCCTCAGGGGGATCCTGTTACTCCAACAGTTCTTCTCGCTGGTCACACACTCCCAGAGGTTAACCGCCCCCTGAAACCGTCCCTCTCTGAGCCTTCAGCACACCTGGTCCTCATTAGCCCCCCTTTGTTTTACTGCTCCCCAGTCACTTACTGCAAGCACCGCCATTCACGGGGTGCAGTACATCTCACCTCTGCCACCAGTTTTCACGGAGTCCCCAGGCGATGCTCTGGAACTGCTCCCCACCAAGCCAGTCAGGACGTTGAGGAGCCTCCTCTCCCTTGGAGCAGACTTGTTTAGGGCAAGAAGCTCACACATCTTCACCTCCTGGGTCTCTCCTTGGAGCATTCAGCATCCTCTGACCCTCCGTGCACTTCCCCCAGCGAGTCTGCCCAGGCAAGGTCCATTCTGGGGGGGTATCAAGGTTTTTTCCCCACTTTGAACTTTAGCATCCAAAAAGTGTGGACCTGCATGATCACTTTTAATCTTAATTACAAGCTTAAATTTGGTACGCTGCCACCAGCCAAAAATATAGCGTTTGGCACACTTCCTGTTCCCTGAAAGCCTTCCCTGGGGAACCCAAGACCCAAACCCCTTGGATCTGAACACAAGGAGAAATTAGCCTTCCCCCTGCTCTTTTCCCCCCCCCAGACTTTCCCCTCCCTGGGTTACCCTGAGATGCTAAACTGATCCAAACTCCTTGGATCTTAAAACAAAGAGGAATTAACCTTCCCCACCTCCTTTCCCCCCACCAATCTCTGATGCGTTCTGACCCAATCCCCTTGGGTCTTAAAACAAGGGAAAAAAATCAATCAGGTTCTTAAAAAAGAAAGTTTTTAATTCAAGAAAGAAAAGGTAAAAATTATCTCTGTAAAATCAGGATGGAAAATGTTTTACAGGGTATTCAGATTTATGTAGCCTAGAGGGACCTCCCCCCAGCTTAGCCTGAGATTCAAAGTTACAACAAACAGTGGTAAAAATCCTTCCAGCAAAAGACACATTTAAAAGTTAAGAAAACAAACATAAGACTAATCTGCCTTTCCTGGCTATACTTACTATTTTGAAACATGAGAGACTGATTCAGAAAGATTGGAGAAAGCTTGGGTGTATGTCTGGTCCCTCTTAGGCCCAAGAGCGAACAATGAACAAAACAAAAAGCAAAACGCATTCCCTCCACCAAGATTTGAAAGTATGTTGTCCCCCCATTGGTCCTCTGGTCAGGTGTCAACCAGTTTCACTGAGCTTCTTAACCCTTTACAGGTAAAAGAGACATAAACCCTTTACCATCTGTTTATGACAGGAGGGAACCCAGTGCCCAGGCCCTCTGAAACTGCCACACCCCAGGCGACTCCCAGAGCTGAGAAGGGAAGGCAGCGCCCTACCCCAGCTGGAATGGCCGCTCCCCAGGCCCATCACAGACCTGGGAAGGAACCTAGCACCCCACCCAGGCGGGAATGGCCGCTCTCCATTCCCCACTCAGAGCTGGGGAGGGAAGACAACGCCCCGCCACCGCAGGAACGGCCGCTCCCAAGTCTCCTAGCAGAGATGAGGAGGGAAAACAGCACCCCGCCCCCGCAGAAACACTGCTCCCTACTCCCTTCGCAGAGCTGGTGAGGGAAAGCAGCTCCCCGCCCCCGCTGGAATGGTGGCCCCACAGTCCCCCCGCAGAGGTGGGGAGGGAAGGCAGTGCCCTGGCCCCACAGGAACAGCTGCTCCCCAATTCCCTCTCAGATCCGGGAAGGGAACACTGCGCCCTGCCTCCGCATTAACGGCTGCTCCTCATTCCCCCCGCAGAGCTGGGGAGGGAAAGCAGAGCCCAGCCCCCGCTGGAATGGCAGCCCCACAGTCCCCTCGCAGAGTTGGGGAGGGAAGAAAATGCCCCGCCGTGGCAGGAACGGCCTTGCCCCTATCCCCTGGCAGAGCTTGTGTAGTGGTGCATGATTTGAGGCATTCGTCTCCTTGCACCGCTTTGAGATCTCAAATAAACTTTGCTTGCTTCTCCACCCTGGTGTGTGTTCATTGGCGCTTCGCACTCTGGGCAACAAACCACTGTTACTTGCCTCGGGCACCCTCTGTGTCGGCAACAGAAGGCAGCGCCCTGCCTCCTGCTGGAACGGCCGCTCCCCAGTCCCCTCGCAGAGCCGGAGAGAGTCCAGCGCCCCGCCCCCGCAGAAAAGGCTGCTCCCCAGTTCCCCCACAGAGCCGGGGAGGGAACCCAGTGCTCCGCCCCCACTGGAACGGCCGCTGCCCAATCCCCACGCAAAGCTGGGGAGGGAAGGCAGCACCCTGACCCCGCTGGAACGGCCGCTCTCTAGTTCCCTGGCAGAGCTGGGGAGGAAAGGCAGCGACCCACCCTCCCAGGAACGGCCGCTCCTCTGTCCCATCGCAGAGCCGGGAAGGGAACCCAGCACCGCGACCCCGCAGGAATGGCCGATCCCAAGTCCCTTCGCAGACCCAGGGAGGGAACCCAGCGCCCCGCCCTCGCTGGCATGACCACTCCCCAGTCCGCTGGCTGAGATGGAAGGGAACTCCAGCGCCCCTCCTCCACTGGAATGGGAGCTCCCCAGTCCATTGGCTGAGCTGGGGAGGGAACCCAGAGCCCTTCCCCCACTGAAATGGCCGCACCCCAGTACCCTCCCAGAGCTCAGGAGGGAAGGCAGCGCCCTGCCCCCCGGCTGGAAGGGCCTCTCCCCATTCCCCTTGCAGAGCCGGGGAGGGAGGTAGCGCCCCACCACACTGGAGCGGCCACTCCCCAGTCCCCTAGCAAAGATGGTGCGGGAACCCAGTGCCCCTCCCTCGCTGGAATGGCCGCTCCCCAGTCCATTGGTAGAGGTGGGGAGGGAACCCAGTGACCCGCCCCTGCTCGAACAGCAGCTGTCCAGTCCCATCTCAGAGCCGGGGAGGGAAGGCAGCGCCCCGCCCCCGTAGGAACGGACGGTCCCCAGTCCCATCGCAGAGCCGGGGAGGAAACCCAGTGCCCCGCCCCTGCTTGAACTGTCGCTGCCCAGTCCCTTGGAAGAGCTGAGGAGGGAATGCAGTGCCCTGCCCCCGCTGGAATGGCTGCTCCCCAGTCCCCTCAAAGAGCTGGGGAGGGAAGGCAGCGCCCCACCCCTGCAGAAATGGTTACTCCCCATTCACCTCGCAGAAACTGGGGAGGGAACCCAGAGCCCAACCTTGCAGGAACGGCCACTCCCCAGTCCCCTCACAGAGCTGAACAAGGAAAGAAGCGCCCCACCCCCGCAGGAAGGGGTGCTCCGCAGTCCCCTCACAGAGCTGGGGAGGGAACCCAGTGTCCCGCTCCCACCTGAACTGCCGCTGTCCAGTCCCCTGGCAGAGCTGGGGAGGGAAGGCAGCACTACGACCCAGGAGGAACGGCCGCTCCCCAGTCCCCTCGCAGAGCTGGGAAGGGAACCCAGTGCCTCACCCCCTGTTGTACAGACAAAACTACACGGGATCTTTTCAGGGGGCAAGACAAAGATACCACATTTATTATGATAATTTGATTTATGACTAATAACTAATATCTTAATTCTTATACACACACATTATATCTAATACCTATACACACACAGCTTGGGTTCGTAGCTTGTGGCAGCTAACTGGCCAGGAAAGCCAGGCACAAGGACAAGCTGGATCTCTGTTGGGCAGGCACTGATGTCCTTCCATGTTGGCAGCAGAATGTTACCCAGGGTCTCTCATCTCACCCTTCTTTTTTATAGGCTTTTAGTTTGGATTCAAAGTCTATAGGTCTTGCTGTGTCACGCTGCCTCTGGGTTTGGATTGATCACCCACCAATTGCAGGTGTGACTTTCAGCCTTGAACCTGGCTTGGATCTTCCTTCTGTTGTTCTGTTGTCCTTTTCTTTTTAGGGTGGATGCTTCTTACTTTGTTTAGGGCTGTTGTCTAGGTCTTCAGCCGTTGATATTTGAACTTTATCTCATCAGGACAGCCTGGGGCTGGAGGTTGATTCCGTCATCCATACATACCTCATTCACACATCTAAACTAAACGAAAAAGATTACAGCAGGGTTTGCAAAAATGAAGGTTGGAGGAAGCTTTTACAAAATGGAGTGAGTGTTTTAAAATGGGGTTTGAATTACAATATGGAACAGAAGTTACAGTGTAGGCAAGTGTAGTGTGGATGGTGAACAGAAGTTACATTAATAAATTAAAAACAATTTCATTTATCAGTTCTACATTGTCCCCCTTTTGACCCTTCAATCCAGGGGTATTGAATGGGTCACACTTTATGTAATTGTTTTAAGGCAGAACCAACATAACAGTTAGGGTTACTAATAGGACAATGAGGGGATGAAAAATTATATTTAGAACTGCTGACCAGGTGGGCTGCTTCTACAACACTTTGCCCCTTGAGTTATGACCATTACAGTAGTTGTTGACATTGTAGGGCAAGGTGATCTGTTGCAAACAAACCAAATAATTATACCTAGGTGAATATAACTAAACTTATTACAATTGACTAAACACCAGATATAACCTACACATAAATGAAAACAATTATAGTTATAATAATTGGGAATACAATAAAACCATTACAATTATTGGGTACATTGACAAAATGAGGACCAAGTTTGATGCAGCAATAGCCATCAAACAATAAAAGTTACTGAAGTCAGGACCTTTTTAAGCACACACATCAAATAAGATTTTTAGGAGGACCACAGTTGTCATGCAAGGTTAAGCTGATTTGGACTTAAACTAACATTTTGTTGCTAAAGTGTTGCAGAATCACCTATTTTTAACAGTTGTTCTCAAGAAGTTTCTGGGGACCTGAAAGATGGGGCCCTACAATTATGGGCCAAGGTTTAACAAGTTATGAGGGCCCAAGAACTACCCTTTAGGGCTTGGGGGAGTAGAACCAGAGTGCATAGAGGAAAGTGTGGAATTAACAATATAAGCAAATGTAACTAACAATACAAATGTATCAATAACAAAAATTAACAACAAAATGACTATTAGAGAACCTAACAAAAAATAAACCTGATGCCCTGGGGAGCAAAGTTTTTTGGGCACAAGTGATGATTGCTAAGTTGGATGGACTTGTGGGAAGTAGAGAGAGGAAAAGACATTTGTCCTGTCTAGTGTAGTATTTCTTTTTTTTTTCTGGACCCAATGCTAGCACAGGACACCACTAGAGACAGACACAGAACATGCAACACAGAACATGCAACACAGACTTTGTCGCGACACTATAACCATGGTATTTTATAACTCTTCAGCTGGTATCAGCTCTCCTGATGTTCTGGTTCACAGCCTGAAAAATAGAAGCTTAGAAACAGTGGTTTCCCCAGGAACTGAAATTAGGGGGGATGTTCGAATTTACAGGGGGGGGTGTCAGGTCCAATGAGATATATAAAAGAGATATGAATAAAGTAAATGTTTTGTTAGGATTATGCAAATTTAACATAAGGAAAATGCAAGTTACACCAAAACACATAACAGATCTAGATTTGTAAAAAAAAAATAATTAAAAAATGTATTTAATTTAAATTGACTTTTGAAAAGTAAGCCATCATGGGATAAGAGGGCAGTCCTCTCATGGATCAGTAACTGGTTAAAAGATGGGAAACAAAGGGTAGGAATAAATTATCAGTTTTCAGATTGGAGAGAGATAAATAGTGGTATCCTTGAGGGGTCAGTACTGGGACCAGTACTGTTCAACATATTCATCTGGAAAAATGGGTAAACAGTGAGGTGGCAAAATTTTCAGATAATACAAAACTATACAAGATAGTTAAGTCCCAGGCAGACTGCGAAGAGCTACAAAGGGATCTCACAAAACTGGGTGACTGGGCAACAAAATGGCAAATGAAATTCAATGTTGATAAATGCAAAGTAATACACATTGGAAAGCAATCTTAACTATACGTACAAAATGATGGCATCTGAATTAGCTGTTAACGCTCATGAAAGAGATCTTGGAGTCATTGTGGATAGTTCTCTGAAACATCCGCTCAATGTGCAGCAGCAGTCACAAAAGCAAACAATGTTGGGAATCATTAAGAAAGGGATAGATAATAAGACAGAAAATATCACATTGCCTCGATATAAATCCATGGTACGCCCACATCTTGCATACTGTGTACAATGGTCACTCATCCTAAAAATATATATATTGGAATTGGAAAAGGTACAGAGATGGGCAACTAAAATGATCAGGGGTATGAAACAGGAGGAGAGATTAAAATGACTGGGAACTTTCAGCTTAGAAAAGAGATGACTAATGGGGATATGACAGAGGTCTACAAAATCCTGACTGGTGCGAAGAAAGTGAATAAGGAAATTTTATTTAATCCTTCACATAACAGAAGAACTAGCAGTCACCCAATGAAATTAATAGGCAGCAGGTTTTAAAAAAAACAAAAGGAAGTACTTCTTCACACAATATAAGGTCAACCCAGGGAACTCTTTGCCAGGGGATGACCAAAACTATAACAGGATTATAAAAAGAACTAGATAAATTCCTGGAGAACAGGTCCATCTGTGGCTATTAGCCAGGATGGGGAGGGATGCAATACCATGCTCTGAGTGTCCCTAGCCTGTTTGCCAGAAGCTGGGAATGGGCAACAAGGGATGGTCACTTGATGAATACCTGTTCTGTTCATTCCCTCTGAAGCACCTGGCATTGGCCATTGTTATAAGACAGGGTACTGGGCTATATGGACCATTGGTCTGATCCAGTATGACCATTCTTATGTAAAAATGAATGATCATAAAAATGTTTAGTACAGAAACTCCCCAATATAATGACCTCCCAAGATAGCAACAATGTGAGATAACAACCTGGGCAAATAATGCATTTTAAAAATCTTGGCCTACTAGGAAACATATTTATATAAATTTCCATTCCCAGTCACAAATCTAGCATTCTGGAGCAAAGTGACTAAAATATAGTCCAACAAACAAATGTTTATTTAACATGCCCTTCACTTTTCCCTCCACTGCACTCCACTCACTGGTGTTGTCCTTGGTCAGTGGAGACTCAGAGTTCAGAGGTGCTTTCACGTGAGTACACCTGCCAGGTGGAGGACAAGAAGGCACTTTGCTTGTTCCTCCAGCTGCTCACTGTTTGCTCTGGCCACGGCTGTTCATTGTACCACCGTTCACTCCACCGCTCTGTTGCCAGTGGCCCTGCGCAGTCACCTTCTGCTGCCACCTGCCACTGTGACCTCTGCGAGTTGGTCTCTTGAGGTTCCACCAGCTCTCAGTGATTTCAGCTCAGCTCTCATTGGGGGAACCTTGCTGCTAGTGCAGTCTGGGCTGTCTCTTCCACAAAAACGCTGTCCCACAGGAACACTGTCCCCACAACAGGACTAAGCACTTAGACCTGATTGTCAGTGATTTCAGCTGCAGTGGTCACTTAACAGAACAAAAGACTATCTATGGAGCCTAATCAGCTCTGTCTTTAAACAGTGGAGAGGGACAGGTCCCCACCCTCTCTCTTGATGCCTTCAAATCATCACAGGCTAAGTACAGTTCTACTGCCCTTTACTCAAACAATAAGAACAACATTTCATCCCCCATTTCCCCCACATTCAAGTGGTTTGTAACCCAACCCCATCCAAAATCTATCACTAGGACAACACAGCTCTGTTTGCTGGATACCTAGGTAGATTAGGTGTGAATGTAAATAGAATATAGCCCTGAAGCCTTTCCCTGCAGCCCCAGCTCATCACTAGCTGTCAGGGAGAGCTCATTTAGACTTTGCTTACAAATCATTATTTGAAATTAATAGGTTGGCCAACACCACCGAAATGAATGCACTGGCATCATAAAAAACAGCTGTATAAGGAAGCAAGGAAGCTAGTCTATGTTCATACTTTTCAAATTTATTATACTTTTTCAGACACACATATTTTATCATACACTGTATAAGCTTTTAAAGTGTGTATTAATGTTTCAGTTTAAATTCAGATTTCCAAACAGTGAATTGGTATGTAACTAGCTCACAAAACTAGGGGGGGTGCAGGGAAATCACTGTTAATACTTCATTGCAGTTTTACCTTTTTGCTTGCTAAACTCCCTCCCAACTTTGAGGGGGCCCAGAGCCCAGTATTGAGCCTGAGCTGAAACATCTACACTGCAGATTTACCACCCCACAGCCAAAGCCTTGGGAGCCTGAGCTGGCATGCGGCAGCCTTCAGTGATTCATTGCAGTCTGGACATAGCATAGCATTATGTCTACATTGTCATAAACATACCCAAGTCACTATTCTCAAACCCTGGGTCAGTTGATTCAGGCTTGTGGGGCTTGTGCTGCATGGTTATAAAATTACTGTGTAGACACTTGGGCTTGAGCCCAGCCTCCAAGACCCCATGAGGGGTGAGGGTCTCCGAGCCTGAGCTCCAGTCTGAGCCCAAATGTCTGCACTGCAGTTTTTAGCCTCACAACCTGAGCCCCAGGAGTCCAAGTCAGATGATCCAGGCCAGCCTGGCCACAGGGCTTTCATCACAGTATAGATGTCCTCTCAGAATATGTCTACATTGCAATGTAAGCCCAGGGTTAGCAGAAGTCATGTCAGCAGCTCAAACTCATAAACCTAAACTACAAGGAAAAGACCCACCCCCAAATAAGCTGGACACTGTCCTTCTCTCTACGGTTCGTAAGTCCAGCCACCAAGAGTCCTTTAACATGAGCCATCCCTGCTCTTCACTCCACTCACAGTTGTTGTCCTTAGTCAGTGCAAGCCCAGAGGTGCCTCTGTAGAGTTCACCTGGCATCCTGGGTGGAAAAGGGGGAAAATAAGAAGGCACCATACTCACTATGTTGTCTAGGGACTCACTCATCCCTTCACTGCCACTCTGTCCTAACATTGATCTAACCCCTAAATTTTAGTATTAGGACCCAGGGCCCAGCCCACTTGGCTTTGGAACCCCTGTCCCCTGCCTAGTGAGTGCTATTGAATTGAGGGTGAGTCCCTCAGTCGGGGTCTGCCAAGCACAGTTGGGCTGCCCTCAGTTCACACAACAAGGATAACAACCCTTTATTTCTCCTGCCCTGACAACAAGGAGACTGGGAATCCAACACCAGCCAAAAGTGATCATTTCGGCAAGCAATCCAACATATTTCCAACATACTGTAAAATCCACATACAGACTCATACATGAAACCTTGCAAGAAAATCTTCCTGAGGGAGTCTGAGGCACCTGCTGCTGGAGGGAAGGAGGAAGCCGGGGGTTAGGACTGAGGAGCAGCGTGAGGAGAAGGGGCCTGTGGGTTGGGATTGAGGAGCAGTGTAAGGAGGAGAAAGCTGTGGGTTGGGATTGAGAGACACTGGGAATAGGAGGGGGCTATGGACTGGGACAGAGGAGAAGGGTGAAGAGGAGTAGGCTCTGGTTGGGAGTGAGGAGCAGTGTGCATAGGAGGGACAGAGGGTTGGGATTGAGGGGCACTGGGAAAAGAGGGGACATGGGTTTGGGCTGTAGAGCATCCTCGTTTGGGAATCCAGCAGGAAAAGGGAAGGCAGCAGGTGATTCTAGTTCCTTAGGGATATTCTGTGTGTTTGTGTGTGTGTGTGTGTGTGTGCAGGGAAGGAACATGCTATATGCCTAGAGGCCTTTATTCCTCCAGGTTACAAGGACAGAGGGGCTGTCAGGAAGTTGCCCCTTCAAACCCACACACAAAAAGGCCTTTCTGAGGAAAGCAAAAATCCTGAAGAGAAAAAGGAACATCAAAGAGGACTCCAGAAAGACAGTGTAGGATCCTTATGAGTAGTTTATCACCTGACCAGGGACTTTAACCCTGGACCCTCAGATTAAAAGTCTGATGTTCTGCCAACTGAGCTAGCCAGACTCACAAAGGCAAAGAGCAAGTTGGTGCAGAAGAGAAACTACTGAAGAAAACAAGAGCAGGAAACAATAGGGGAAACCTGGTGCTCTGTGTGGCCTGGTCAACACTATGAGTTCATGTCAAATTTAGCAGCATTAAATCACATTAACCCTGCACCCATCCACAAAACGAAGCCCTTTATATCGATATAAAGGGCTCTTAGTACCAATATCTGTAATCCTCCCTGACGAGGGGAGTAGCGCTGAAATCGGTATTGCCATGTTGGATTAGGGTTAGTGTGGCCGCAATTCGATGATATTGGCCTCCGGTTGCTATCCCACAGTGCACCATTGTGACTGCTCTGGACAGCAACCTGAACTTGGATGCACTGGCCAGATAGACAGGAAAAGCCCCGCAAACTTTTGAATTTAATTTCCTGTTTTTCCAGCATGGAGTGCCGATCAGCACAGGTGGCCATGCATCCCAGAATCAAAAAAGAGCTCCAGCATGGATCGTATGGGAGATACTGAAGCTGATCTCTCTATGGGGAGATGAATCTGTTCTATCAGAACTCCATTTCAAAAGACGAAATGCCAGAACATTTGAAAAAATCTTCAAGGTTATGACAGACAGAGTCTGCAGCAGGGACTCAACACAGTGATGAAACTTAAGGAGCTGAGACAAGCATACCAGAAAGCCAAAGAATGAAATGGACTCTCACAGAGTGAGGGGCGACTGACGACTGTAGCTATCCCACAGTTCCCACACTCTCCAAAAACCATTTGAATTCTTGGCTGAGTTCCCAAAGCCTGAAGGGTCAAAAACATTGTTGCGGGTGGTTCAGGGTATATGTTGTTCCCCCCCACCCCCCGTGAAAGCAAACGAAAAAAAATTGTTTCTTGCCTTTTTTCAATGTCATTGTATGTCTATTGGATGCTGCTTGCAGACGTGGTGCTGCAGCGCTACACAGCAGCATCCCCTTCCCTTCCCTTCCGTACATCAGAAGGTACAGTAGAACTGGTATCCTTCATCATCATCCCGTGAGTGTTCCTGGCCGGCCTCGGTGAGGTCGGCCGGGGGTGCCTGGGCAAAAATGAGAATGACTCCCAGGTCATTCTCTTCTTTAAGCTTTGTCTAATGGAGATTCAGTCCTGCCTGGAATATCATAGCAACTGGAGGCAGCCCTCCCCTCCCCGCTTTGAGTTCTGCTTGCAAAGGCAATAAAGTCAGTGTTGTTTCAAATTCCTGCATTCTTTATTACTTCATCACACAAATGGGGGGACACTGCCACGGTAGCCTAGGAGGGTTGGAGGAGGAGGGAAGCAATGGGTGGGGTTGTTGTAGGGACACCCACTAGAATGGCATGCAGCTCATCATTTCTGTGGGATGTCTGGGGCTCTGACTGGGAGTGGCCTTTGGCCTCTCTGGTTCTTTAGTAGACTTGCCTGATAGTCTAGACAGGACTGACTCTCCCTTTAGACAAAACTTAAAGAAGGGAATGACCCGGGAGTCATTCCCATTTGTGTCCATGCGTCCCCGGCCGACCTCACCGAGGCCGGCCAGGAGCACCAA
Source organism: Gopherus flavomarginatus (assembly GCF_025201925.1). Lineage (NCBI taxonomy): Eukaryota > Metazoa > Chordata > Testudines > Testudinidae > Gopherus > Gopherus flavomarginatus. The sequence goes on from NC_066623.1 coordinate 46,319,740, forward strand.
TAACAGCAGCAGACAGTACAGTATAACTGGTAACTGTCATTGTCAACTTGCAAAGCAGCAGACGGGATGGTATGGCTGGTAACCAACTTTGCTAACTTGCAAAAGGCAAGAGGATGTTGCTGTGTAGCAATGCAGTACTGCATCTATCAGCACCATCCAGTAGACATACGATGACAGTGAAAAAAGGCTGAACGGGCTCCATGGTTGCCATGCTATGGCGTCTGCCCGGGCAATCCAGGGAAAAGGGCACGAAATGATTGTCTGCCATTGCTTTCACGGAGGGAGGAGTGAGTGACGACATTTACCCAGAATCACCCATGACACTGTTTTTGCCTCATCAGGCATTGGGATCTCAATCCAGAATTCCAATGAGAGGGGGAGACTGTGGGAACTATGGGATAGCTACAGGATAGCTACCCACAGTGCAACGCTCCGGAAATCGATGCTAGCCTTGGTACATGGATGCACACCGCCGAATTAATGTGCTTAGTGGGGCCGTGTGCACTCGACTTTATACAATCTGTTTCCAAAAACTGCTTTCTGTAAAATTGGAATAATCCCGTTGTCATAAACAGATTGTTAAGGGTTAATGTCTCTTGACCTGTAAAGGGTTACAAGCAGGGAACTGGACACCTGATCAGAAGACCAATCAGAAGACAAGATACTTTTAAATTTGAGTGGAGGGAAGTTTTTGTGTGTGTTCTTCTCTCGGAGGGTCTGATGGAGACCAGACATTACTACAGGCTCTCTAAGTTTCTTTTCAAATAGTAAGTAAAAACAGGCTGTTTAGGCTTTTTGATTGTTTTACTCTATTTGCAATTGTGGATCTGGCTGGTTAACTTTTATATGTGTAGTTGCTGGGAATATTTTGATTTGTATTGGTACTGGGGGGAAAGTCTCTTTCTAGTGTCTGTAAGCTATGGGAACCTGTAATATTTACATCTTGAAGTTACAGAGATAATTCTTTACTTTTTCCTTTCTTTTATTAAAAGATTTCTTTTTTTAGAGAACCTGATTGATTTTTTTTCCTTGTTTCCCTTGTGTTATTCCAGGGGATTGGGATAACTCACCAGGACGGGTGGGGGGGAGACGGGAAGGGGAAAGATAGAATCTCTCTTTGTTTTCCTTGAATCAGTTTGCCTCTTTGTGGAAAGGAAGGGAGATGCTTCTCTGTATGGTGATTTAAGAGGTTGGATCAGTATGTCTCAGGATAGTCCAGGGAGGGAAAGGTGGGGGAATGGTTTATTTCTCCTTGTTTTAAGAACCCAAGGGATCTGGGTTCTTGGGGTCCCCAGAGAAGGCTGGGGAGGTCAGAGTGCCCCAAAACACTATATTTTTGGGTGGTGGTAGCGCTATCAAATCTAAGCTGGTAATTAAGCTTAGAGGATTCAGGTGCTAGTATCTCATTTTCTGAACTCTAAGGTTCAGATCTGAGAAGGAATGCTGCGATACCTGTAGTGTAGACATACCCTGTGATTAACAGCTTTGGTGGCTAATTGAAAGGCTGATGGTTCAAATTCAAGTGAAGATGGAGGTGTTTTTTTTCAGTGATGAGAATCCAGTACATTTTAACAGGCTAAAAATCTCCTCAATGCTGCTCTAGCCTCATTGGGTAAGCATAAGTGGCACTTTTGCCAGGTGCATTGGTGGTATAGTGGTGAGCATAGCTGATTTCCAAGCAGTTGACCTGGGTTCAATTCCCAGCCAATGCAATGATGTGACATTTTCTCCTCTGGGAACTGGTTTAATTTCAGTCACATTGTATCAGTTTATTAATGGAATGAGAGAATCAATGTCCTGCAGGTCATTCAACACACAATGGACGAAGAAAGGGGTGGGACTATACAATAAGTTGTTGGAGTTATCCTGGTATGACAATGTTTGGTTTATTTTTTTTAAAAAAAACTTCCTTTACTCCCTTTTCCTTTTTAGACTTGGAGCCTTTAAGGTCAGAAGGGAGCAATGTGATCATCTAGTCCAACCTGCTGCACCTTACAGGCCGAAAGACCCCCCTCCTCTCCTGCAATAGACCCGGGAGGGGAGGCAACTCTGTGCACTGCCCCTACCCCAGGCAGCACATGGAGGCCCTCTGCTCCCCTCCCCCAATGGATGTGCAGAGATGTGCCAGCAGCACTAAGGTGGCTCCCTGCCCACACTGCCTCCGTCCCTCCGTGCCACTCCCAGAAATGGCCAGCATGTCCCAGCATACCCTGGGGTGCGGGGAGCGTCTCCATTCACTACCCCTGCCCTGAGTACCAACTCCGCAGCTCCCATTGGCCAGGAACTGCAGCCAATGGGAGCTCTGGGGGCAGCGCCTGCAGACAGCAGCGCACGGAGACCCCCTGGCATGGCCCACCTAGGAGCTACTGACACAGGGTTGTGTGTACTGGTCACTTTGGGAGTTGCACTGCCCGGGGTAAGCGCCACCCCTCCTGAATCCCAACGCCCTCCCCCAGTGCAGAGCCAGCACCCTGCACTCAAATTTCCTCCTATAGCGTTGCTTGCCTTCCTTTTACCCAGAACCATCCTTCTTCTTCTGGGATGCAAGTAGCCATCCCTGGGAAGCCAAGAGGCAGGCACAGGATTCTACCTCCCAGTAGCCAACGGCACCTCCACAGGCTTTGCAGAACAAATGGTGGCACTCTACTAACCCCACTTAGCCGCACTAAGGCACTTAGCTTCTGCCCTGCCTTCCTCAGCTCGACTTTCCTCTTTTGCCCCATTCCTGCATCACTTCCTCCTTTGGCAAGTCATACAAAGGAGGCCAGCAGGAAGAGCCGGCCTCCGTAGGCCAATCTCCAAGGGCAGAGGAAGCCAAGCCACAAGGCTTCAAAAGGTGACTCTCCAAGATCATCTAGCTTTCCCCTGTTGATGCCAAGGCTTTTTCCTCAGCTCATTTCCCCACCCTCTGCCATGCAGGGGTTAGGGTTATCGCAGGTGTTACCCAAAATTGGGCCAGCTAGTAAGTGTAGGGAGGACTAATGACCCACCAGAGTCTGGCAGATAACAGCACATTTATTATACTGACAGCTAAGCTCAAAATAAGCGGGGGAGGAAGGTTCACACTCACACTCGCATACTCGTGCTCCCAGGACAGGCACAGCACTGGAGATGTCAGGATTCTGCAAGGTAAGTGTCTCACAGCGCAGCTATGGATGGTGCGATGAAGGTAAGTCTTCCTGAGGCACAATGAAATACAACGCAGAGAACCACTGGCCAGGCGGTCTGGGCAAAGGGCATTCACTGGAGGTACAAGCTTGTGAGTGCTCTCCTGAGCACATGGTCTCTTCTCCTTTTAAGGGCCTACACCTCATTGCCTGCAAGGAGAGATGACTTGGCTGCATCTGGTTGGTCACACTCCACCTTGGGCAGTGTCCATGCTCTGGGGGTGTGAGTGCTGCCTAATTAGAGTCCCAGACACCTTGTCTACCTGGGAGCTCTTATGCTCTTCAACCAGAACATTCATCCCATGAGCAGTCCACGAGGGAGCGGGAGGGGAAAAGCCACTTCACAGGCATTCAGAGAGGTAGAGGAGACAAAAGTGGCAACAGGGAAAGTATAACAGACCTTTCGAGCATAGAAATCTCTACTGCTCCTACAACAGCAGGGACAGGCCAGTAGGAGCTGGGAAAATTAAGCCCTCATGTTTCTGCCTGATTTCAAACCAGGGACCTTTTGTGTGTTAAACAAATGTGATAACCACTACACTACAGAAACTCTGTTGTAGTGCTTTGTCCCTCCCTTCATAAAAACATACGAATGGCCATAATGGGTCAGACCAAAGGTCCAGCCAACCCCGCATCATATCTGCCAACAGTGGCCAATGCCAGGTGCCCCAGAGGGATTGAACCTAACAGGTAATGATCAAGTGATCTCTCTCCTGCCATCCATCTCCACCCTCTGACAAACAGAGGCTAGGGATCCCACTTCTTACCCATCCTGGCTAATAGCCGTTCATGGACTTAACCTCCATTAATTTATCTGCAAAAAGAAAGAGGAGTACTTGTGGCACCTTAGAGACTAACAAATTAATTTGAGCATAAGCTTTCGTGGTCTAAAACCCACTTCATTGGATGCATGCAGTGGAAAATACAGCAGGAAGATATATATATATATAGAGAGAGAGAGAGAGAGAACATGAAAAAATGGGTGTTGCCATACACACTATAATGAGAGTGAGCAGTTAAGGTGAGCTATTATCAGCAGGAGAAAAAACCTTTTGTAGTGATAATCAGGATGGCCCATTTCCAACAGTTAACAAGAAGGTGTGAGTAGCAGTAGGGGGACAAATAAATATGGGGAAATACTTTGACTTTCTGTAATGACCCATCCACTCCCAGTCTTTACTCTAGCCTAGTTTAATGGTGTCCAGTTTGCAAATTAATTCCAATTCAGTAGTCTCTCGTTGGAGTCTGTTTTTGAAGGTTATTTGTTGTAATATTGCGACTTTTAGGTCTATCATCGAGTGACCAGGGAGATTGAAGTATTCTCCGACTGGTTTTTGAGTGTTATAATTCTTGACATGTGATTTGTGTCCGTTTATTATTTTACCTAGAGACTGTCTGGTTTGGCCAATGTACATGGCGGAGGAGCATTGCTGGCACATAATAGCATATATCACATTGGTAGATATGCAGGTGAATGAGCCTCTGATAGTGTGGCTGATGTGATTAGGTCCTATAATGGCATACCCTGAATAGATATGTGGTCAGAGTTGACAATGGGTTTGTTGCATGGATAGGTTCCTGGGTTAGTGTTTTTGTTGTGTGGTTGCTGGTAAGTATTTGCTTCAGGTTGGAGGGCTGTCTTAAGCAAGGACTGGCCTGTCTCCCAAGATCTGTGAGAGTGAGGGATCGTCCTTCAGGATAGCTTGTAGATCCTTGATGATGCGCCGGAGAGGTTTTAGTTGGGGGCTGAAGGTGACGGCTAGTGGCGTTCTGTTACTTTCTCTGTTGGGCCTGTCCTCTAGTAGGTGACTTCTGGGTACTCTTCTGGCTCTGTCAATCTATTTCTTTACTTCAGCAGGTGGGTATTGTAGTTGTAAGAACACTTGATAGAGATCTTGTAGATGTTTGTCTTTGTCTGATGGGCTGGAGAAAATGCGGTTCTATCTTAGAGCTTGGCTCTAGACAATGGATCGTGTGGTGTGTCCTGGAAGCTGGAGGCATGTAGGTAAGTATAGAGGTCAGTAGCTTTCCAGTACAGGGTGGTGTTTATGTGACCATCGCTTATTAGCACTGTAGTGTCCAGGAAGTGGATCTCTTGTGTGGACTGGTCCAGGCTGAGGTTGATGGTGGGATGGAAATTGTTGAAATCATGGTGGAATTCCTGAAGGGCTTCTTTTCCATGGGTCCAGATGATGAAGATGTCATCAGTGTAGCGCAAGTAGAGTAGGGGCGTTAGGGGATGAGAGCTGAGGAAGCGTTGTTCTAAGTCAGCCATAAAAATTTTGGCATGCTGTGTGGCCATGTGAGTACCCATAGCAGTGCTGCTGACTTGAAGGTATACGTTGTCCCCAAATGTGAAATACTTGTGAGTGAGAACAAGGTCACAAAGTTCAGCCACCAAGTTTGCCGTAACATTATTGGGGATACTGTTCCTGACGGCTTGTAATCCATCTTTGTGTGGAACGTTGGTGTAGAGGGCTTCTGTCTCCATAGTGGCCAAGATGGTGTTTTCTGGAAGATCACCAATGGACTGTAGTTTCCTCAGGAAGTCAGTGGTGTCTCAAAGATAGCTAGGAGTGCTGGTAGTGTAGGGCCCGAGGAGGGCGTCTACATAGCCAAACAATCCTGCTGTCAGAGTGCCAATGCCTGAGATGATGGGGCATCCAGGATTTCCAGGTTTATGGGTCTTGGGTAGATGTTAGAATACCCCTGGTTGGAGTTCTAGGGGTGTGTCTGTGCAGATTTGTTCTTGTGCTTTTTCAGTGAGTTTCTTGAGCAGATGGTGTCATTACTTTTGGTAATTTTCAGTTGGGTCAGAGGGTAATGGCTTGTAGAATGTGGTGTTAGAGAGCTGCCTAGCAGCCTCTCGTTCCTATTCCGACCTATTCATGATGATGACAGCACCTCCTTTGTCAGCCCCTTTTTTATTATGATGTCAGAGTTGTTCCTCAAATAAATCTGTTAGTCTCTAAGGTGCCACAAGTACTCCTCATTCTTTTTGCTGATACAGACTAACATGGCTTCCATTCTGAAACCTATTAATTTATCTAGTTCTCTTTTAGACCCTGTTATAGTCCTAGCCTTCACAACCCCCTCAGGCAAGGAGTTCCACACGTTGACTGTGTCTGTCTGAAGAAGAATTTCCTTGTATTTGTTTTAAACTTGCTGCCTATTAATTTCCTTTGGTGGTCCCTAGGTCTTATATTATGGGATCAAGTAAATAACTTTTCCTTATTCACTTTCTCCACACCACTCATGATTTTATATACCTTTATCATATCCCCTCTTAGTCTTCTCTTTTCCAAGCTGAAAAGTTCTAGTCTCTTTAATCTCTCTTCATATGGGACCCATTCCAAACCCCTAATCATTTTACTTGCCCTTCTCTGAACCTTTTCTAATGCCAGTATATCTTTTTTGAAATGAGAAGACCACATCTGTACGCAGTATTCAAGATATGGGTGTACCATGGATTTATATAAAGGCAGTAAGATATTCTCTATCTTAGTCTCCTTTTTTTAATGATTCCTAACATCCTGTTTGCTTTTTTGACTGCTGCTGCATACTGCGTGGTTGTCTTCCGTGAACTATCCCTGATGACTCCAAGATCGCTTTCCTGATTAGTTGTAGCTAAATTAGCCCCCATCATATTGTATGTATAGTTGGGGGTATTTTTTCCAATGTGCATTACTTTACATTTACCCACATTAAATTTCATTTGCCATTTTGTTGCCCAATCACAGTTTTGTGATACGTCTCTGAAGTTCTTCACTGTCTGCTTTGGTCTTAACTATCTTGAGCAGTTTAGTATCATCTGCAAACTTTGCCACCTCACTGTTTACCCTTTTCTCCAGATCATTTATGAATAAATTGAATAGGATTGGTCCTAGGAGTGACCATTGGGGAACACCACTAGTTACTCCTCTCCATTCTGAACACACCGATGGCGGAACCTGGAGAGAGAGGTGGCAGCCCTTCGATAGGTCAGCTAGTAAAGCAAAGGACTGGAGCCGGCACTCAGGAAGTCATCCTGACGTCGCCCTTCTGACTCCAGCTTGAAGGAGAGCTTCTTTTTCTTCCCCTTGCTGACAAAGAGCAAGAGAAGAAAGCAAGGTCAGGTGGGCCAACTTGGTGCACAAGTCCATGCTGTCTTTTCTTGCTTGGGAGCCTGAAATGAGGGATTTGTGGTTTCTCTGGAAGCACTGTTGTGCTTCCAGAGAAAAGCCTACTGCTGCGCACAAAGAGCATGCCAAAGCACAGGAGTGAACCAGGGACCTCTAGATTGTCAGTCTAACACTCTCCCAACTGAGCTAAGTCAGCACCCTCATGGCACTTTTTGGACCTGCTGCTTCTCTGTCTGGGATGTTTTTGTCAGCCCTGGCACACAAAAAGGGCATCATTGCGAGCGCCCACAAAGGCAAGATGAATTTTTGCCTGCCTTGCTCAGCTTGACTTGCTCCCTCACCCCATTCCTGCCTTAGATCCTGGGCTACCTGGTGGCTGAAGATGGTCCATTGTCTCAAGCGGTGCCAGAGTCTGACACAGTGCCCATGGGCAGCCTTTGCTCTGCACATGCTGGCCGTGCACATATGCAAATACTTTAAAGTATCTGTCAGTAAGTTCTGGGAACAGTTGCTCACCTTCAGAGGAAGCTCCCTAAAATTGGCCTATCACACCCAGTGGTAAGTTGACCTCTGTTCAGATTGAGCCAAAGGAGAGGAGGGGCTCGCTGCTGTGGCTGCCTCTGCTGTGAGGGCAGCCACTGTTGTGGATGAAGCCATCCTGCAAGCACCTTCCACCTAGCCACCCACTGAAAATCCTGTAGGGTGTAAGGTGGGAATAGAAGAACACTTGGGCAGGGGACTTCATAACCTCTTAATCAGCAGGTAAGTATGCCCAGTGGTCTGTGATGGGATGTTAGATGGGTTGGGATCTGAGTTACTATACAGAATTCTTTCCTGGGTGCTGGCTGGTGAGTCTTGCCTACTTACTCAGGGTTTAGCTGATCACCATATTTGGGCTCAGGAAGGAATTTTCCTCCAGGGCAGATTGGCAGAGGCCATGGAGATTTTTCGTCTTCCTCTGCAGCATAGGGCATGGGTCACTTGCTGGAGGATTCTCTGCAGCTTGAGGTCTTCAAACCACAATTTGAGGACTTCAATAACTCAGACACAGGTAAGGGCTTTGTTATAGAAGTGGATGGGTGAGATTCTGTGGCCTGCATTGTGCAGGAGGTCAGACTAGATGATCATAATGGTCCCTTCTGACCATAAAATCTATGAGTCTATGAGTCTACTCCTCCCCCTTCTGCCACCATCAGCCATCCCATACCCGGTGTTGCATCCGGTGAGATCAAAAAAAATACGGCCATATCGGAAGAGTCAGTTGGGTTCTTTATGGTTGCCCCACCATTCCCCTCAGGCCTGAGCTGCCCTCCAGCTCAGCCACCATTGAAAATTGAAACACAAAAAAGTAGAGCTGTACAAGGCTTCAAAGCCCACCAGGCCCAACCCCACTTGTAATACAGCAGAAAAGCCGCACTTCTGATTAGGTAGGGATGTCCTATTGCCCCACAAGAGGTGGAAGGCCATCGTGTTTGGTCTCAGCAGCACTCATGGAGCAGGCGGAAACACGTGGCTGAGGAAATTCCCCACAGATGGGTCTTGAGCATGACAACCTTGTAGATAATGACACTATCCACTTACGCCACCGGCCAAACCATTCCTCACAGGCCTGCAACCATTTCTCCCAGTTCGCATTTCCCACCACGTTCCCAACTGAATGCTAGAAGGCCCAGCCATCAACCTGCCCACTTTTACAGCCCTCCTTTTCTGCCCTAACTGATAGGGGGAAGTATTGAGCCTCCCTCCCTTAGGCCCTTCAGCATTCCTAGGGACACGAACACCGCCCAAGTGACTTTGGGCCAGTAGGTCAACCAATAGGGCTTCCTCCTAGGCCAGGCTGCAGCCCAGCTTCAGGACTCAGAGGAAATGCAGCTCGCATCACTACCTACAGGACTCCAGGCACGGCCAGGCTTCTGGATCAAACGTCCCCTCTTGTGCTCAAGTTACAACAGCTAGTGGGGAAAAGATAGGCTTTCATGGCCTTTGAGAAAGCAAGATATAGTCTTGGAAGACCCAGCAGGGTTTGTGGTGCAGGAATTGTCCTCAGATCCCACGAAGACTTCAACTCAGATTGCAGGATTCAAAGTCCGGAGTGCTGTACCTTACACCATGGGACCAGAAGGGAACCCCCAGACCTCTGCTGAGTTCTGGTGTGGATGAGCCCATGCAGGCAGGCCTGCATTTACCCACCAAGTTGTCATGCAGCAGTTTGCTGCAGCTCCCAGAGGCCTTTCTTTATCCAGACTGAGAGGCCAGTGGGTATGTGAGGAACTTGCCCCTTCAGTCCCAGGCAGTACATGGCCCTTCCTACAAAATGCCAAGTCTTGGGGAAGAAAGGTGATGTCAAATAACAGCCTGGACAGATGCCTTCTTTCATGTTGAGGGGAATGGTTCCCTCTTCATCTGACCAGGGACTTGAACCCTGGACCCTCAGATTAAAAGTCTGATGCACTACCAACAGAGCTAGCCAGGCTCATATGTGAAAGAAGCAAATTTAGTGCACAAGAGAAACTAGTCATGAAAATGAAGACAAAACAATACAGAAAACCTGCTACTCTCGCTCTTTTAGCAGTCCTAGCCCCAGCCTGCTCCTCCATCTGGTGCCCTGAGGCCTTATTCTTTTTTTAGTTAAATATCAAATCCAGGAGCAAACACCGTTATACAAAGCAAAACGAAATCACAAACAGAAATGTCATTGGAAATACAAAAATAAAAAAGGAAAATGCAATCCCCATCACTTTATCATGTCTGGGCCATTCCTGTATCGAGAAAACCTGCTAAGGTCCCTGTGCTTGCGAGAAACCTGGAGCAACTCAAACCACAGCCTGAACATGAAACTCAACTGCTCCCAGGTGCCACAGTAAAACCCTTTCCCTGCTGTGACATTGCACTCCATAGGATTTTATGAAAATACGCTAATGAGTGTGAATATAATGTAACTGGAATATGCTCCATGCAAAAGGTCTCTTGTAAGGTATTATTACAAAGCTTATAATCTACTGAGTGTGTTCATCCTATTTGTATGAACTGATCATTCTTGGATCTGAAACTAGAAATATGAACTATAACTCTGAGGTCCTATTGTAATGATGCAAAGTGTGAGCCATTAATAGTGGTTTGGACTCTTGATGGCTCCCATTAACCAGGACAATAGACTACAGATGGCTCTGTCCTGCACCATCTGGGAGTCAGGCCAGGAAGAATGAAGGCTTGAGGTCTCCCAGGACATGTGATCATGTCACCTGGTACAGGAATCCATCTTAAACCTGGGGCTCTTCCCCAGGAGAGAGACAAAAGATTCCTGCCTTGTACTAAAGTTGTATAAGGGAGTGGAACAGAAGAAAGGTGGCTGCAGTCATGAGAAATCCTCTAGCTATCACCTGAGCTGGAACAAGGACTATACTTGGTGAAAAGATTGGGCCCAGACAAGAAATAAGTCTAGTCTGTGAAAGAAGCTTATTGGAAGATCTCTGAGGGTGAGATTTGATCTGTATTGAGTTTCATACTGTATTAGGCTTGGACTTGCATGTTTTTGTTTTATTTTGCTCTATGGAGAATACAAGCTCCATAAAGAAGGAAAAGTTAATGCCTTAGAAAAATCTGTGTGTGTGTTAGATGGGGGGGAGGGTGTCTAGAAAACACTCTCCTCTAGTTTCTTTACTCTGATTTCCTGTAGAAAATCTGAAGCAGAGAGCAAACCCATTGCCTTCTCTGAGGCTTGAACAGAGGACTTTCAGATTATGAGACTGATGTGCTGCCAATTGCGCTAAGAAGGCTTGGGAAAGTCCCTTCCAACCCTAAAAATCTATGATTCCAAAAGCTTTAGGCTCAGTGCATATAGGACCCTGCTACAGCAGTGACTGGGGCAGGGAAGGAGCCAGGGATGTGCTGGAAGAAGCAGAGAGCTCTGGTGACCAGAGACTTTTCCTGGCAGCTTTCACAGCAGCAAAGAAATCAATTCATGCTGCCAGTGGACAATCACTGGAACTAATGGCAGCACAGGGGGGATGTTTCCAAGCTGTGCACCTACTGCCACATTTTAGAACTTACTCTCCTTTTCCTAGTAGGGCACTTTCCATGGGAATTAAGCAAAGCAAGTTGGGGGAACTATACAAGGAATAGAAAGCAGGGCTCTAGATAAGGGTTGAATTTGTAACCCCAGCAGTATCCCCCTGTGCACTAACCTGTTCCACCAGTGCAGGTGATTCTTAGACAAAGTTGGGAAGCAGGCAGTTATCAGTCTCTGTGGGTCACACCTTTGCCTGGAGATTGTAAGGCTGATGCATCAAACCTAACTCAAGATGCGGCTTTTCAGCCATGAGACTCCAGTACTTTTTAACTGGAAGAAAATCTCCTCTATTCTGGTTTAGCCCCATTTGACTCCTTCTGCCTGTCTTCTCCCTCCAGCCTCCAGTCTCTTTCCTTCCCCACCGATGCCATGCAGAGAGGAGCCCCAGTCAGTCTCTGTCACAGAGTCTGTATCCCATAAAGGGAGGGAGGCGTCGCTCTAAAACACTGATATTGGGGAGGGGAAGGGTGTCTGTGATTAGGGGGAGAAAGGATGAAGAATTAACAGTGGGGCCTAGAGAGATTCCCCCAGATTGGGGAGATCCCCTGCTGCCCCCCATCAGCCAGCTGTGGGAAGAACAACTTGGGATTGCTTGGGGAAGCCACCTTTAAAAACACAAGTGAAACATGCTAGCCACATTTTAATAAGACCAAAGCCTCCTCAAACCCAGGGTCACGATCACTGGAATGATTTTGTCCTGATATTTTACTGGCTGCAGACACAAAGTGAGTCAAATTACAGTTTCCGTTTGGAGTCAGTGCACACACAAGAATCTGGAGGCTTTTAATTCCTTAGGTTCTGCTGCCATTTCATTTCTGTCCTGTTCCAAGATTTAGTGTTGTGCAAAGCAACGTTAGGCCCTTGAGAGTGTCCCCCCTGGTCCCGCCTGCTCCCCCTGGGCAATTTAAAAGGGCCCAGGGACCCCTGCCACCACCAGCAGCAACACAAGGGAACTAAAGCGGCATCCTGCCCACCCTTGCTCCATGTGGCACACCATTCCCGGAAGCGGCTGGTACATCCCTGCGGCCCTTGGGGTGGGGGGGTCTCCACGTGCTGCCCCCACCCCAAGTGCCAACTCTACCAACTGTGGCAATGGGAGCTGCAAGGGTGGAGTCTGTGGACAGCCATGCACAGAGATGCCCCCGGCCCTCCTGCTTAGGGGCAGCTGCCAGAGGGGGGTGCAGGTTGCTTTCGGGAGATGTCCGAGGTAAATGCTGCACCCCTCACGTGCTCCTGCACCCCCAACCCCAAGCCAGACCCTACACCTGCACCCAAACTCCCTCCAAGAGCCTGCCCCCTGCACACCCTCCTGCAGCACAACCCCCTGACTGAGACCAGACCCTGCACCCGAACGCTTTCCCAGACTCCAACCCCTCTCCCTCCCACACCCAAACTCCCTCCCAGAGCCTTAGGCAGGTGTGTGTGGGGGGTGGGGCAGGACTTGGTCCCATTCTGGGCACCACCAAAAATTATACAAACCTGCCGCCCCTGTCCAGCCCAACCTTCTGCTGATGCACCTCAGCCCACACCCGTGCAGGGTTTGAAGCTTCCATTGCTTAAATTCCAGGACACTGAGGGATTTCAGCTCCACTTTGCCCACAGGGAACCTTCATCCCACTAACAACCAGGTTCTTGTCCATGGGATCACTGTTAGGGGGGCTGGGTCCCTCAGCGTCTTTTCTCTCTCTACGACAGGCCAGGGTGCAATAACTGGGGCATCTGAGCACCCAGGGCCTTCTATGGGGCTGCCATTCCCCTTCCCCTTCTGTGGTCTGATCTGTCATTGACTCCAGCCTTTTTTCTATGCATCGTCAGCACCTCCCAAGCAAGCTGCACTCACCTCAAAAAGACATAAAGTCCTGTGGCACCTTATAGACTAACAGACGTATTGGAGCATAAACTTTCGTGGGTGAATACCTGCTTCGACGGATGCATGCGGCGGAAATTTGCAGGGGCAGGTATAAATATGCAGGTAAGACTCAGTCTAGAGATAAGGAGGTTAGCTCAATCAGGGAGGATGAGGCCCTCTTCTAGCAGTTGAGGTATGAACACCAAGGGAGGAGAAATTGCTTTTGTAGTTGGCTAGCCAGGCACAGAAATCCCACTCCATTCATCCGATGAAGTGGGGATTCACCCCTCAAAGCTTATGCTCCTGTACGTCTGTTAGTCTATAAGGTGCCACAGGACTCTCGCTTTTTACAAATCCTGGCTAACGCAGCTATCCCTGTGATACTCAAAATGACAGTGTCCCCTGGTGGGTGTACATCACTGACCTCTCTCCTCTCTGAGCACTGACTGCCCCTCTGTTTCCTTGCCTCTCAGTCTGAGCAGATGGGACCTTTTCCTCCAGTGCTGGAGGATTCGCCCTTCTCATCTACCCTTGTCCCAAGCAGCACAGCGAGAGGGAATCTTAAATGTGCCAAGGTGACTTAGGAGCAGATCCCCCCCCCCGACCTTCCATGCAATTGGCACTTGCCCCTCACTGAGCAGGACTGAAACTGTTACAGGGAGACTGGTGGGTCACATCCCCTCTGGGCATGAGCAAAGAGCAGGGTGAAAAAATGAGCACAAGACCTCATACATGCAAAGCATGTACTCTGCTACTGAGCTACATCCCCAGATGTTCTGTACTTGCTATGGGTTACACTCAGAGCCCTCCTGTTCTCACTGCAGCCAATGACCTATAAGTTTCATAAGAAGCCCATTCCCCTTTCTGAGGGCCAGGCCTGCTCTCCTGGAGGTTACTTGTTCCTAGGGGTGACTTTTCAGCAGGGCCAGATTCTATGTGTGGGGCAGAGAGAGTTTGTGCCCTGCACTCAGGGTGCAGAGATACACTAAGCCCTCTCCCCTGCATTGGGTGGGGGGGGGCAGGTGCTGCAATTCCCTGCTGCAAGGTCTTGGTGGGGGATGCTGTGAGCAGCTCAACACCTCACCCTGGCGGCAGAAGTGGGGTGGGGAGTTCTAGGTGTTTCCACCTGCCTGTGAAGTCCAGCTTCCCCAGGACATTCACTGTGGTGCAATTGGGTCACTGTTTGCATGGCTGAACAGCAAAGAATCACTCCCAGTTTCCCTTCTATCTATAGCAGGATTAGCCTGTGTCAGTGGTTAATAAGGTGGATCTAGTTGTAGATTGTTAGTCATTCCTCACCTTGACAATTCACACAGTCCCTTTCCTACTCAAATCCCCAGCACCTCAGTGATCCTGGTAGCAGGGGTTGGAGCCTGAGACTTTCAGGGTTCTTTTTAATCCTCCACCTGGAGTGAACTCAGCTTTTCCCCCATCCCAGACAATCCATGAAATAACAGCAGGGGCATAAAGAAAGAGGGGAGGGAACATCTCACAGCCAGGGCTGGATATGCCCAGAGTCCCCTGCTTCTCCATTGTTTCCATGGAATTTGGCCCCCTTCTTTGCACAAGGGACAGAGAAAGATCTTGCTGTTCCTGTGGCTGTGCAAGGAAAATTGTGCTTCTGTATGAAAGAGAGGAGGGAAATGGACCCATGATGGGACAATATCCTCAGGATTAAGACCTAAGGACTCAGGCTGAGAACTGATAGAACTCCACTCATCTGGGATTTAACAAATTGTCTTCCATGGAGCAGGGCCAGATCCAGCATTTTTGCCACCCCAAGAGGAAAAAAAAAATAAAAAGCTGCAATCAGCGGCAGCTCTACCTCTGCCACTGTTGGCGGCAAGTCTTTCCCTCCAAGAGGGACTGAGAGGGCCAAATTGCCACAGAAGCCTCCCCATTCCATTGGCCACCCCAGGAAACTGCTTTCTGTGCTAGTGCCTGGAGCCAGCCCTGCCCTGGAGACACTGGGAAGATGGGGGAATTAGGAAAAAACCAGAGTCTTGTTTACATTGCAAGTGAAGAATAACTGAAGTTTTTCTGATTTAAAATTACTTTTCCATGACTGGGAATCAAACCCAGACCATGGCATTGAAAATGCCAAATCCTAAACACGAGACCACTAATGTTTTTTTTTCTCACTTATGTTGCACTTTCTTAGGCTACTTTCTATCCACTTTCTGAAACCACTCCATTGTCCACTCCCTGAGGGATTAAGAACAGAGAGTGCAGGAACTCCTGTACTCAGGGTCACAACCTCAGCCCTACACAAGCCACTGAAACAAACTCTAATGATGCTTCCTCCAGCAGGATCACAAAAACACAAAAAAAAAACCCATGAGGAACAATCCTCCTCTGCCTTCATTTACCCCATCGGAACCCTCTCAGCAGTCGACTCTTGCAGGAAGGACACTCAGATGATAGGAGCTCTGGCATAGACACAAGGAAAGAGTGTTGCTTCCCCTCGCTGTGAGCTGATCACAGTTTGACTCCATGTAATAGGGCTCTGAACTTTGCCATCTTGTGAGTTCTGAGAGCAGAGCTCCCCGGACCCTTCTGCTGAGAGCATGGTGATTGCACAACAGCTGCAAGGCCTTTTTCCCTCTCCTTGTCCTCCTTGGCTTCCCCAGACTTTCCCCACAAATGGTTCTATCAGGTGCTGGAGGGATCTAAGGACCTGCAGGTTTCCCTCACCCATCTCTTAAAGCAAACAGTGATTCTCTTCTCTGACACTCCTGGGTCTGGGCTGCTTTTGAGTTTTTTCCCAAGGGGGGGGCCTGATTCCCTGTGAAAATGTGTGTGTGGCACCAGCTTGTCTACCCCCTCTCTGGGAACTGAGAAACTTTTTCAGACTCTCCCCTACTAGATGAATCCAACAGCACCTCCCCTTCGTGGAAGAATCCTAAATTCCAACCTCCCACCCTGGTTACTCTGACCAGCTGATGGCAGCAGCATGCTAAAGCAACCCCAGCTCTCTGGTCTAGAAAGCAGCATCTAACCAGCCTTGTGACAGCTCCGGTTTGCTCGCTGGAGACATAACAAACCAGGAAAGAAGGCAAATGTCAGACAGGGAACCTCAGCTCACAAATAAACACCCTCAGGCTCCTTCTACACTGCAACTGGGCAGTTTGACTTTAAATCTAGTTAGCTCTGTTGGTAGAGCATGATGCTCCTAATCCCATCATCATAAATTCAAGCCCCATGGTGGGTGGTCGCAACAAACCTTAGGTGTTACTCTTCTGCTAATAGTCACAGATCAAAATGAAACAAACTCTCTGTTCTCTTCGACAGGTCATGTTTCTTCCTCTCTCTGAGCTTCAGTAAAACATGAAGAGAGAACAAACTGACATTTGCATCCTATGTTAAGAGAGTATTTTCTCCTCTTCCATTGTACCCTAGGCAAGAAGAGAGGATAGTAACCATTTAATGGATGATTGCAGAGGGAAAAGTTTGGTCTTTATAAATAGGACAATGATCAATTGGTCTCCATGTCCACTGATGGTAGGACAAGAAGCAATGGGCTTAATCTGCAGCCAGGGAGATTCACGTTAGATATTGGGAACAGCTTTCTAACTCTCAGTGTAGTTAAGCTCTGGAATAGGCTCCCAAGGGTGTCTGTGAAGTCACTGTCCTCGGAGATTTTTAAGAACAGGTTGAACAAACCTCTGTCAAGGATACTCTGCATATACTTGGTCCCATAGACAACCTGCTCTGGCTCTGGTTCCCTCCTTCTGCTCCCTGTCTGGGCCGACTGCTGTGGGCACTTGATCCCACATGCCCCCAATGCATCGTCTCTGCTTGGCCCTGCTTCAGCAGTGAGGACTGGATTTCATGACCTCTCCAGGGCCCTTGCAGCCATACAGCTCTATAATTCGATGCCATCGCAATACAATATAAACAACAAAAAAGGGGAAACACTACAATCTAGCATCTAACGATTCACCGTGAAATGACATTCGACAGCACAAAGAGACAACACGTAGGAGTGCAAAGCCCGACAATTCAGCACCATGCAAATGAACACCCCATAGGGCAAAATGACGCACTGCAAAAGAGCTCAGCTCAAACCAACGCAACACAAGCCAGATAAAAAACCATACAACACGAAACAATGCATCAGAGTGCAAAGTGACACTGTGCAAAACAGCTCAGTGTGGGACAACAACACAGCACAAACCCACACAATAGAATCATATAGAAAGTTAGGGCAGGGAGGGACCCTGAGAGTCAGGACCAAGTCTCCCTAGGCCATCCCTGACAGGTGTTTGAAGAACAGGGAAACAAAGGGCATTACAAACTTATGTTTTTTGGATGAGTCAAGAAAATGGAGTAGAATTGTCCCCCTCGGGTAGCCCCTGGTCAATTCCAGGTCAGAAAACAAAATTCTTCTGCAAGAATATCCAAAAAATGTTGTGTTTCACTTCACTTCATAAGTACAGTTGTGTGGCAATTAAATGATGACCCTAAAGTTTCATAAAAGTGTGGGAAATACGGATGTATTTGAGAAAATGGCTTGGAATGAAGGAAGACAAAAAATTGATGGGTCGAGAGAACAAGCACTGTTTCCCCCTGGTTTGGAGCTTCTCTCACAGCTACTGGAATAGAAAAGCTAAGCAAATGGTGTTCTATTGTTCCAAAGGAGATTGAAGTGAGGCCATATTCTCCAGATAGAATTAATGATAATATCAGGAGTGGGATGTGAAACCACGTCTCCATGCAGAGACCAGAACACCCAAGGGATTAGAAAAAAAAGAGTCTAATAACTAACACTTTAGACCATTCCACCATCCTGATATTACAAAGAATATGACTTATCAACCCTAGTTTTCATTAATAGTTGATGAACTCTGCCACGGGACGGGGGGAGCGGCCATGCCTGCGGGGGCGGGGCACTGTGTTCCCTCCTCAGCTCTGCTAGGGGACTCTCTAGCGGCCGTTCTTGCGGGGGCGGGGGCGGGGGCTGCCTTCCCTCCCATCTATGCGAGAGGACTGGGGAGCTGCCATTCCAGCAGGGGCAGGACGCTGGGTTCCCTCCCCGCTCTGCGAGGGGATGGGGAGCGGCCGTTCTTGCGGGGGCAGGGTGCTACCTTCCCTCCTCACCTCTGCGAGTGGACTGTGGCACCATCATTCCAGCGGGGGCAGGGCGCTGCTTTCCATCCCCACCTCTGCGGGGGGACTGGGGAGTGGTCGCTCCTGCGGGGGCCAGGAGTTGTGTTCCCTCCCCAGCTCTGCCAGGAGACTAGGGAGCTGCCGTTCCTACAGGGGCAGGGTGCTGCCTTCCCTCCCCAGCTCTGCGAGGCGACTCGGGAGCAGCCATTCCTGCAGGGGCGGGGCACTGCCTTCCTTCCCCAGCTCTGCCAGAGGACTGGGGAGCGGTCGTTCCTGCAGGGGTGGGGTGCTGGGTTCCCCTCCCAGCTCTGCCAGGGAACTGGGCAGCGGTAGTTCAAGCGGTGGCAGGGCGCTGTTTTCCCTCTCCGGCTCTGTGAGGGGACTGGGGACCGGCTGTTCCTGCGGGGGCGGGGCGCTGGGTTCCCTTCCCAGCTCTGAGAGGGGACTGTGGGGTCGCCATTCCAGCCTGGGCGGGGAGCTGCTTTCCCTTTCCGGTTCTGCGAGGGGAATGAGGAGCGGATATCCCTGCAGGGGCGGGGCACTTCGTTGCCTCCCTAGCTCTGTGAGGTGACTGGAGAGCAGCCATTTCTGCGTTTGCAGGGTGCTGCTTTCCCTCCTCAGCTCTGCGAGGGGACTGGGGAGCGGCCGTTCCAGCGGGGGCGAGGCGCTGTGTTCCCTCCCCAGTTCTGTGAGGGGACTGGGCAGCTGTTGTTCCTCCGGGAGTGGGGCGCTGGGTTCCCTCTCCGGCTCTGCGAGGGGACTGGGGAGCTGCCGTTCTGGGGGGCGGGGCGCTACCCTCCCTCCCCAGCTCTGCGAGGAATTAGGGAGGGAAAGGAATTAATTAGGGAGGGAGATGAATTATTTAAGCTTAGTACCAATGTAGACACAAGTACAAATGGGTATAAGCTGGACATTAGGAAGTTTAGACTTGAAATTAGACTAAAGTTTCTAACCATTAGAGGAGTGAAGTTCTGGAACAGCCTTCCAAGGAGAGTAGTGGGGGCAAAAGACATTTCTGCTTTAAGACTAAGCTTGATATGTTTATGGAAGGGATGGTATGATGGGATAGCTTAATTTTGGCAATTGATCTTTGATTATCAGCAGATAAGTATGCCCAGTGGTCGGTGATGGGATGTTGGATGGGATGGGATCTGAGCTACTGCAGAGAATTCTTTCTTGGGTGCTGGCTGGTGAGTCTTGCCCACATGCTCAGGGTTTAGCTGATCACCATATTTGGGGTCAGGAAGGAATTTTCCTCTGGGGCAGATTGGCAGAAGCCCTGGAGGTTTTTCACCTTCCTCTGCAGCATCGGGCATGGGTCACTTGTTGGTGGATTCTCTGCAGCTTGAGGTCTTCAGACTACAATTTGAAGACTTCAGTAACTCAGACATAGGTTAGGGGTTTGTTATAGAAGTTGATGGGTAGGGTTCTGTGGCCTGCTTTGTGCAGGAGGTCAGAGTAGATGATCATATTGGTCCTTTCTGACCCTAAAGTCTATGAGTCTATGAGACTGGAGAGCGGCCATTCCTGGTCGGGCGGGGTGCTGGGTTCCCTCTCAGCTCTGCGAGGGGAGTGGGGAGCGGTCGTTCCTGCGGGGACGGGGCGCTGCCTTCCCTCGCTACCTCTGCGAGAGGACTGCGGGGCCACCATTCCAGCGGGGGCGGGATGCTGCTTTCCCTCCCCAGCTCTGCGAGGGGACTGGGGAGCTGTTGTTCCTGTGGGGGCGGGGCGCTGGGCTCCCTTCCCAGCTCTGCCAGGGGACTGAGGAGCGCCAGTTCAAGCGAGGGAGAGGCGCAGCCTTCCCTGCCCAGCTCTGTGAGAGGACTGGGGAGCGGCCATTCTTGCAGGGGCAGGGCGCTGCCTTCCCTCCCCAACTCTGCGAGGGGACTGAGGAGCCGCCATTCCTGCAGGGGTGGGGCGCTGCCTTCCCTCTCCATCTCTGTGAGGGTACTGGGGAGCGGTCGTTCCTGCGGGAGCGGGGCGCTGGGTTCCCCTTCCAGCTCTGTGAGGGGACTGGACAGCTGTCGTTCCTCCAGGGTGGGGCGCTGGTTTCCCTTCCCAGCTCTGCGATGGGACTGGGGAGTGGCTGTTTGTCACGGAGTGTGGGGGAGTCCGTTCCGGCACCCCCTTCCTGGGACCCACAGTGACTCTGAGCCAGCCTGTAAAACAGAAGGTTTATTGGATAACAGGAATGCAGGTTATAGCAGAGCTTGCAGGCACAGTCAGGACCCCTCAATCGAGTCGTTCTGGAGTTTCAGGGTGCTTGAGTCCAGCATAGGTTCCCCTGAGTTCCCCTCACCCAGCCCAAAACCGAAACTGAACTGCCCCTCCTCCAGGCGGCCGATTCCTTTGTCCAACTTCCCAGGCCAAGGTGCTAACCCCCTCCCTCCTACCTGGTTCAGGCTTATAGATCCTTTCCCTCACCTAAAGACATCCCCGGCTCTCCCATCCCCCACACAGACAGCCCCTACTCCATCACATCTCAACCCCCTTTGAGACTGAACTGAGCAGGGTCACTCTGCCCAGTGACCTGGGGAAGTTCAGGGCCCCCTCTCCGGGACAACGCATCCACTATCGGGTTGGCACTTCCCTTCACATGGACCAGGTCCATGTCATAGTCCTGCAGGAGAAGGCTTCACCTCAGGAGCTTGGCGTTGGCTCCTTTCATCTGGTGCAGCCAGGTCAGGGGAGAGTGGTCAGTGTACACGGTGAAGTGTCACCCAAAGAGATATGGCTCTAGTTTCTTAAGGGCCCACACCATGGCCAGGCATTCCTTCTCGATGGCCGCTTAGTTCTGCTCCCAGGGTAGCAACTTCTTGCTCAGGTACACGATGGGGTGTCTCTCCCCCTTTTCATCCTCCTGCATTAACACCGCCCCCAGTCTCGTGTCTGAGGCATCAGTGAACACCATAAAGGGCTTGTCAAAATCTGGGTTTGCCAGAACTGGGCACTAACCAGAGCCTTCTTCAGCGCCCGGAGAGCCTGCTGGCACTGCTCGGTCCAGAACACCTAGTCTGGCTTCCCCTTCTTGCACAGCTCAGTGATGGGGGCGGCTATGGCGCTAAAGTGGGGCACGAACCTTCGATAGTACCCCGCCATCCCAATAAAGGCCTGGACCTGCTTTTTGGTTTGGGGAGCGGGCCAGAGGTCTGATCACCTCCACGTTGGCTGGTTCCGGCTTTAGGCAGCCGAACCCCACCCGATGGCCCAGGTAAGATACTTCAGCCATCTCCACCTTGCACTTCTCAGTCTTTACGGTTAACCCAGCCTCCCAGAGTCGGTTCAGCACTTGTTTAACCTGGGACACGTGGTCCTCCCAGGACTGGGTGAAGACACAGATGTCGTCAATATATGCCACGGCAAAACTCTCCATCCCCCTCAGTAGCTGATCTACCAGGCACTGGAAGGTGGCTGGCACTCCCTTGAGGCCGAAGGGCAGGGTCAGAAACTCGTAGAGCCCCAGAGGGGTGATAAAGGCGGATTTCAGCCTGGCATCTGCATCCAGCGGCACTTGCCAGTAGCCCTTTGTAAGATCCATGGTGGTCAGGTACCGAGCACCTCCCAGCTTGTCTAGGAGCTCATCAGGCCTGGGCATGGGGTAGGCATCAGATATGATGATGGCACTGAGCTTTTGATAGTCTACAGAGAACTGGATTGACCCGTCCTTTTTGGGGACCAGCAGCACTGGCAAGGCCCGAGGGCTGGAAGATGGCTGGATCACCCCCAAAGCCAGCATGTCCCTGACCTCTCTTTCTAGGTCCTGGGCAGTTTTCCCAGTGACCCGAAAAGGGGAGCATCTTATAGGAGGATGTGACCCAGTCTCCACCCGGTGCACAGTCAAATTAGTGCGTCCAGGCTGGTTGGAAAACAGCTGTTGGTATAGATGCAGCACCCCTCTCATCTCAGCGTGCTGGGCCAGGGTCAGCTGATCAGAGAGGGGAACTGCCTTCAGGGGGGAAGCAGCTTTTGTCCCAGGGAATAGATCCACTAAAGGGTCAGGTGAGTAAAGGCCACAGGTAAGTGGGGAACAAGACCTGGGAGATGGGTCGGAAACAGGAGGGAGCATGGGCTATAATGGCAGAGAGAAAGGAGGGTCAGGGCAAAGCTGGGAGGCAAGATCAAACCAGTGTCTTAGATGCCTATATACAAATGCAAGAAGTATGGGTAAGAAGCAAGAAGAACTGGAAGTGCTAATAAATAAATACAACTATGACATTGTTGGCATTACTGAAACTTGGTGGGATAATACACACGACTGGAATGTTGGTGTGGATGGGTATAGTTTGCTCAGGAAGGATAGACAGGGGAAAAAGGGAGGAGGTGTTGCCTTATATATTAAACATGTACACACTTGTACTGAGGTAGAGATGGACATAGGAGATGGGAGTGTTGAGAGTCTCTGGGTTAGGCTAAAAGGGGTAAAAAACACGGGTGATGTCGTGCTGGGAGTCTACTACAGGCCACCTAATCAGGTGGAAGAGGTGGATGAGGCTTTTTTCAAACAACTAACAAAATCATCCAAAGCCCAAGATTTGGTGGTGATGGAGGACTTCAACTATCCAGATATATGTTGGGAAAATAACACCGCGAGGCACAGACCATCCAATAAGTTCCTGGACTGCATTGCAGACAACTTTTTATTTCAGAAAGTTGAAAAAGCTACTAGGGGGGAAGCTGTTCTAGACTTGATTTTAACAAATAGGGAAGAACTCGTTGAGAATTTGAAAGTAGAAGGAAGCTTGGGTGAAAGTGATCATGAAATAATAGAATTTGCAATTCTAAGGAAGGGTAGAAGGGAGTACAGCAAAATAGAGACAATGGATTTCAGGAAGGCGGATTTTGGTAAGCTCAGAGAGCTGATAGGTAAGGTCTCATGGGAATCAAGACTGAGGGGAAAAACAACTGAGGAGAGTTGGCAGTTTTTCAAAGAGACGCTATTAAGGATAACGAGCCTTGTGGATAAGGGAGAAGCGGTGGATGTGATATACCTAGACTTTAGTAAGGCATTTGATACGGTCTCGCATGATATTCTTATAGATAAACTAGGAAAGTACAATTTAGATGGGGCTACTATAAGGTGGGTGCATAACTGGCTTGATAACCATACTCAGAGAGTAGTTATTAATGGCTCCCAATCCTGCTGGAAAGGTATAACAAGTGGGGTTCCGCAGGAGTCTGTTTTGGGACCGGCTCTGTTCAATATCTTCATCAACGATTTAGATGTTGGCATAGAAAGTACGCTTATTAAGTTTGCGGACAATACCAAACTGGGAGGGATTGCAACTGCTTTGGAGGACAGGGTCAAAATTCAAAGTGATCTGGACAAACTGGAGAAATGGTCTGAGGTAAACAGGATGAAGTTCAATAAAGATAAATGCAAAGTGCTCCACTTAGGAAGGAATAATCAGTTTCACACATACAGAATGGGAGGAGACTGTCTAGGAAGGAGTATGGCAGAAAGAGATCTAGGGGTCATAGTGGACCGCAAGCTTAATATGAGTCAACAGTGTGATACTGTTGCAAAAAAAAGCAAATGTGATTCTGGGATGCATTAACAGGTGTGTTGTAAACAAGACACGAGAAGTCATTCTTCCGCTTTACTCTGCGCTGGTTAGGCCTCAAATGGAGTATTGTGTCCAGTTCTGGGCACCGCATTTCAAGAAAGATGTGGAAAAACTGGAGAGGGTCCGGAGAAGAGCAATGAGAATGATTAAAGGTCTTGAGAACATGACCTATGAAGGAAGGCTGAAGGAATTGGGTTTGTTTAGTTTGGAAAAGAGAAGACTGAGGGGGGACATGATAGCAGTTTTCAGGTATCTAAAAGGGTGTCATCAGGAGGAGGGAGAAAACTTGTTCACCTTAGCCTCTAATGATAGAACAAGAAGCAATGGGCTTAAACTGCAGCAAGGGAGATTTAGGTTAGACATTAGGAAAAAGTTCCTAACTGTCAGGGTAGTTAAACACTGGAATAGATTGCCTAGGGAAGTTGTGGAATCTCCATCTCTGGAGATATTTCAGAGTAGGTTAGATAAATGTCTATTAGGGATGGTCTAGACAGTATTTGGTCCTGCCATGAGGGCAGGGGACTGGACTCGATGACCTCTCGAGGTCCCTTCCAGTCTTAGAGTCTATCTCCCTGCTCCTCCCAATGTCCACACATGGCCAACACCACATTCCTCCTGTCATAGTGTGGCTTCATCATGTTCACATGGTACACTCGACGGTGATGTGACCAGTTCGACAGCTCCATCACATAGTTTACCTCATTCAGTTGCTTGATAACCTTGAAGGGCCCTTCCCAGGCAGCCTGAAGTTTGTTTTTCCTCACGGGGATGAGAACCATCACTTGATCCCCGGTGGCGAAGGTGCGGGTCCACGCTGTGCGGTCATACCAGACCTTCTACTTCCTCTGGGCTTGGGCCAGATTCTTCCTGGCCAGGCCCATGAGCTCGACCAGTCTTTCCCGGAAGGTCAGGACATACTCCACCACCGACTCTCCCTCAGGAGTGGCCTTCCCCTCCCATTCGTCTCTCATCAGGTCCAGGGGCCCCCTTACCCGCCTTCCATACAACAGTTCGGAAGGCGAAAACCCGCTAGATTCCTGGGGTACCTCCCTGTATGTGAACAGCAGGTGAGGTAAGTACTTGTCCCAGTCCTGCGGGTGCTGGTTCATAAATGTTTTTATCATCATCTTCAGTGTCCCGTTGAACCTTTCCACCAGCCCGTTGGACTGGGGGTGATACGCTGAGGCCCAGTTATGCCGGACCCCACATTTTTCCCACAAGCACCGGAGCAGGGCCGACATGAAGTTGGACCCCTGGTCAGTTAAGACTTCCTTGGGGAACCCCACCCGGCTGAAAATGGTCAGCAGCGCATCTGCCACGGTGTCTGCTTCGATAGAGGACAAGGCCACCGCCTCGGGATAGCGAGTGGCGAAATCCACCACCACCAGGATGTATTTCTTCCCCAACCGGGTCGTCTTGCTGAGAGATCCCACTATGTCCATGGTCACCTTCTGGAAAGCTTCTTCTGTGATGGGTAAAGGCCTCAAAGCCACTTTCTGCTTCTCCCGGGCCTTCCCCACCCTCTGGCAGGGGTCACAGGATTGGCAGTACTGTCGGACATGGGTAAAGACCCCAGGCCAGTAAAAGTTTTGTAGCAGCCTCTGTCTAGTGCGTCGGATTCCCTGGTGCCCTGCGAGAGGGATGTCATGGGCTAGGTACAATAGCTTTTGGCGAAACTTCTGGGGAACCACCAGCTGCCTCCTGATCCCCCATGACTCTACTTCCCCTGGGGGAGCCCATTCTTGGTACAGGAACCCCTTCTCCCACAGGAACCTCTCCTTGCAACCTCTCCTCATGGTGTGTACCGCACTGAGGTTAGCCCGGTCCCTGGGCTTCCGCAAGGAGGGATCTTTCTGCAACTCAGCCTGGGACAGGGATGGGGAACTGCTGTCTCTCGCTGGCTGGGTCTGAGGCAGCAGCCTCTCTGAGCCGTGTGCCTGAGCATTCCCCCCCCCACCAGGTTAGGGTCCTGCACCTCAGGCAGAGTCCCTTCCCTGTTGTTGGGGCGCAGTGCCCTTCGCTGACTCTGACTGCCAGTCACGACCAGGGCACTCTGGGTGTTACTTGGCCAGTCCTCGAGGTTCCCTCCCATTAACATGTCTGTGGGCAAATGTGGGTGTACCCTCACATTGTTGGGGCCCTCCTTGGCCCCCCACTTCAGGTGTACCCTCGCCACGGGCACCTTGAATGGGGTCCCACCCACGCCCTTCGGGGTCAGGTAGGTGTCGGGCACCATTTGATCTGAGGCCACCACCTCAGGCCGGGCAAGTGTCACCTCTGCGCCTGTGTCCCAGTACCCAGTGACCTTCCTCCCATCTACCTCCAGGGAAACAAGGCACTCTTTCCGGAGGGGCAGCCCTGCGCCCACCCTGTAAACCAAAAACCCGAAGCCTGGAGCATCCAGCCCCCCAGAGGGACTGACTTGGGGACCTCCTCCCTCCTTCACAGGTTGCATGCTGCCAGCCCCCCTTTCCTGGGAACGTTGCCCCTCCTCCGACTGGGTCTTTACTCAGTCAACCCTCTGCGGGTTCAGTCTGCTCGATCTGTCCCTGAGCTTGGGGCACTGGGCCCGTATGTGGCCTCTTTGGCCACAGTGATAGCAGCCCATGTCTCGTGGATCCCCTCGAGTGGGTTGGATGGACCTGACGCTGGATGTTCCCCTTTGGTGGGGGTTTTCCATAGGCCCCCGCTGGGAGGTCCCATGGTGACTCTCTCTCTGCGTTGAGGCAGGCCTGCTCCTTTGAGACTCCGCCCTGTTGTCCCCTGCTCGACTGTCCACAAACTGGTCGGCCAGCTGGCCTGCGTGCTGTGGGTTCTCCAGCTTCTGGCCCATTAACCACAGCCTCAGGTCGGACGGGCACTGCTCTTATAGGTGCTCTAGTATAAATAGATCAAGCAGGTCCTCTTTAGTTTGGGCCACAGCTGTCCACTTGCGGGCATACCCCTGCTCCCGATTGACCAGTTGTAGGCATGTGACCTCACAGGTTTTACGCTGACTCCGGAACCTTTTCCGGTGCATCTCCGGAGTCAGCCCAAACTCCCGGAGCAGGGCCTATTTGAACAGCTCGTAGTCCCCTACCTCCGCCTCTTTCAGTTGGCTGTACACCTCCACAGCTGTGGAGTCCAGTAAGGGATGGAGAAATGAGATCCTGTCTGCAGGGTCAACCCTGTGCAGCTCACAGGCATTCTCAAAGGTCGTCAGGAAGGTATCTATGTCCTCTCCCTCCTTACACCGGGCCAGCAAGCCTTTATCAAAGCTCTTTGTAGGCTTGGGTCCCCCTTCACTCACCGCAGCCGGGGCCCCACTGCTCGCCAGATGGGCCAGCTCCAGCTCATGTTTATGCTGTTTCTCCTTCTCCTCCAGCTCACGCTGGCGCTGCTTCTCCTCACGCTGGTGCTGGTTCGCCTCATGTTTACGCTGGATCCCCCGTTCCTTCAGTTCTTGCCTCCATAATTTGAGCTCTTCCCGTCTCAGCTCCCTGTCATATTCCAGCCAAATCTGCTCCACAGATGCCGAGCGCCGCTGGGAGGATCCCCTGCTGGCCAGGGGGGTCATGATGCCCTCGGTATTTGCTGGGCTCCTCCTCTCCCTTCCCCTAGGCATAGGAAGGGGGGGTCTCGGGAAGCCCTCAGCCGCCGGCTGACCACTCCCAGCTGGGACAGACACTGGTGCCTGCGCTGCATCTGCCCAGCTGCTTCTCTCAGAGACAGGGCTCCGTCCATTTAAGCGGTCTCCCTCCTCCAGCCGGGTAATCAGCTGGTCTTTCGTGAGTCTCCCATTGTGCAGCCCCCTCTGCTTGCACAGCTCCACCAGGTCGCGCTTGCGCAGCTGGGCATACATCTTCCTGCTGGCCACTCACAGGCCGGGGTGCTCGCCACTCCCCACGGTTTCCAGGCAGACCCCCAGGGCACCAGCCCTTCTTGAGGTCACCACCTCTCTGCCAGGGTCAAGATGCAGACTCCTCTGCCCCTGGGACCACTCACTGCAATCCCCCAGGGGACCCTGTTACTGCAAAGAGCTTCTCACTGGGCACACACTCCCAGGGGTTAATCACCCCTAAAATCGTCCCTTCATTTTACTGCTCCCCAGTCACTTACTGCAGTAAGCGCCGTCCACGGGGTGTAGTATCTCCCGCCGCTGCCACCAGTTGTCATGGAGTGAGGGGAAGTCCGTTCCGGCACCCCTCTTCTTGGGACCCGCAGTGACTCTCAGCCAGCCAGTAAAACAGAAGGTTTATTGGATAACAGGAATGCAGGTTACAGCAGAGCTTTCAGCACAGTCAGGACCCCTCGTTCGAGTCATTCTGGAGTTTCAGGATGCTTGGGTCCAGCATAGGATCCCCTGAATTCCCCTCACCCAGCCCAAAACCGAAACTGAACTGCCCCTCCTCTAGCCAGCCGATTCCTTTGTCCAACTTCCCAGGCCAGGGTGCTAACCTCCTCCCTCCTACCGGCTCAGGTTACAGGCTTAAAGATCCTTTCCCTCACCTAAAGACATCCTCGGCTCTCCCATCCCATCCCCCACACAGACAGCCCCTACTCCATCACACCGTTCCAACGGGGGTAGGGCGGTGCCTTCCCTCCCCACCTCTGCCAGGGGACAGGGCAGTGGCCGTTCCTGCGGGGGTGGGGTGCAGCCTTCCCTCCCCACCTCTGCGGGGACTGTGGGGCCACCATTCCAGCGGGGACGGGGAGTTGCTTTCCCTCTCCAGCTCTGTGAGGGGACTTGGGAGCGTCCATTCCAGCGGGGGCGGGGCATTGGGTTCTCTCCCCAGCTCTGCGAGGGAACTGGAGATTAGCCATTCCTGCGGGGGTGCTGGGCGCTGGATTCCTTCCCCAGCTCTGCGATGGGACTGGGGAGCGGCTGTTCCAGTGGGGGCGGGGTGCTGCCTTCCTTCCCAGGTGTGATGGTGCTGCCCGTGGGAGCCAGCTAATGTCACTCAATCAGGGTGAACTGCAAAGAAAACGGCAGTCAAATCCCAAACACTGGTAGTTATTGCAATACTTAGATTTACCAAGCCAGCACAAAACAGCTTCTATAGCACCTCACTGGTTACTTAGAAGTTCAAACCATGAAGTTTCCTTAAAGTGCCCAGCCTCAGGCCTCCTTAATAAACCTCTCACTTCCTTGTAAGCCTCAGTTCTGACAAAACTGGTGAGCTCATCACCTCCTCCCAGAGCATCGGAGACGAGGGGGCTGGCATCAGCCACTGCTCTGCTTGCACCTGGACTTAAGGTGGCGCTGTTGTGGTTCGGTTCAGCCTGGGTGCTCAGGGTAATGGAGTTGGCATTTACTGTGGCTCTCAGGGTTGCTGTTTTTGGGCTGCCCTTTAGGGTTAGGCAATCTGGGCTTATGTGGCCAAGCATACCACAGTGATAGCATTTAACTGGTTTATTTTCGGAGTGAGAGTTCCTACCCTGTGGGTCCCCATGAGCCACCTTATAAGAGTCGGAGCCAGGTTTACCTTTAAGTCCTTCCCTCCTCTTGAACTAGGGAGAATGGTGACTAGTTTTCCCCTGGGGTTTATACCCTTCTTGAGCCCTGTTTTGGGTATGGGCAGCCGCAAACTCTGCAGCCCGTAGGACTGACTCAGGGTCCCTATCACACACAGCTGCTCTCACATGGTCAGGCACAATGTTTGAGAACTGTTCCAAAGTTATTAAATCCAGCAGCTTTTCGAAACTCCCATGTACCTTTGCTCCCATCATCCACTTTTTAACAAAACCCATCAGCTTATAAGCACATTCTACAAAAGTACAATCATTAGACATCTTAAACTTTTTAAACTTAACTCTGTAAGAATCAGAAGTAACCTTGAACCGCCTTACCACAGAATCTTTAAACCGCCCATAATCCAAGGCTTCTTGTTACCCCAATTCATTAAATACCTCCCTGGCTTTTCCAGTCATTCTGGTCAGCAGGACAAGCATTCGCTGATCATCGGGGATCTGGTACAGATGGCAGAGGCCTTCAAAGGTAGACAAAAACTCCTCTATATCTTCAGTATCATTGTAGATGGGACACATTCTTTCCCAGTTCTTCTCATGGCGGTGGGTAAGTGGAGTACCAGGTGACGATGACTTTCTCCGCTCCTCTATTACTTGGAGCTGAAGTTTGGCCGTTTCCTGTTCTATCTCTCAAGCTCTCTCCTCCGCAGCCAGTAATTCCAGACACCCCTTACGAGCTTTTTCTTCTCTCTCATCAGCCTCCTTCTTTCTCTCAGCAGCTTCTCTTTCTAATTCAGCTATTTTTTGCCTGTCCAGCAATCGAAGATCTGCTAGTTTCTGTTCATGCTCCAGTTGCAGTTTATTTGCTGCCTTTTTTATTCAAATTGCTTCTGCAGTTTCTGTAGTATCAGGGAAGGGCTGTGCTCCTGCCTCCTGATCACTGGCCATTAACAGCTCTCCCAATTCTTGATTTGTAACTTTTTTTCTAAAGCTTATCCCCTTTTCTGAACACAAATCTTCCAGGGCTCTTTTGTCAAGACCCTCATATGCTCTTTGCTCACCCATCCCAACTGCTCTTTAACCAAACAAACTCTCAATTCCAAAATTCCAATTTGGATAGCATGGGGTTCTGACCCAAAGCTTAATTGACCTGGTTCTATGGATCCTAGCAAGACTACACCACTGTGACGGTGCTACTCGTGGGAGTCAGCTGAGGTCACTCAGTCAGGGTGAACGGCAAACAAAACGGGGCAGACAAACCCCAAACGCTGGTGGTTATTCCAATACTTAGATTTACCAAGCCAGCACAAAACAGCTTCTACAGTACCTCACTGGTTACTTAGAAGTCCAAACCATGCAATTCCCTTAAGTGCCCAGCCTCAGGTCTCCGTCCAGTCACACCTGTCAGATATGATGATGATTCCTGAAAATCTTACTTCATCATATAAAAGAAAAGGTTCTTCCAATCCCAAAGGATCAACCACATACCCAGGTTCAATTATCACTTAGATCTTACCCACAATACATGTTATAGCTAATCCTTGTTAACTAAGCCAAAATTTATTAGAAAAGAAAAGAGAGAGAGTGTTGGTTAAAAGATTAATACACATACAGACTTGAATTCAATTTTTGAGGTTCAGATACATAGTAGAGGTGAGCTTGTAGTAGCCGAAAGTCCTTTTAGAAATAGTCCATAGGTTATAGTCCAATGTCCATATTCAGGGTGGCTCCAGTCAATGACTGGGGATCTTAATCCTTCTGGCTTAAGGTTTCCCCCTCTTGAAAACCAAAGCAGATTTGAGATGAAGAAGGATCGTGTCCCAGGCTTCTTATACATTTCTAGCAGCTTTTCGGCCTGAGAAAACAATAGGCTTAAATCCTTCTCCCAAACATCCTGGCAATTAGCACAGAGTAATTTATCCATTAAACAGTTCAGATACAGGTTACCACAACCTTCAGAGAGACACATAGACAATAATACTATTTCACTCAAGTATCATCTTAAATGCTAATATTCCTTTTTTGATCTTTGAATTAAAACTATAGCAATAGACAAGACTTGTTTGCTTACATCACAAGACCTGAGCAAACACCTCCCCTTCTACCTCTAACAATGCAGACTTGCATTTCAAAGCTCTATTCATTTACAGATCTTGCTAACCAGTCCTTAAGGTTCATCCATGGGTCAGGTCAGTCCGTGAGGTGAGTTAATTAACTCTTTCTGGCCCTGACACCTTACAGTGAAGTATTATATTATACTAATAACAACACACTAGGTCTGCGAGGGGACTGGGGAGAGGCTGTTTCAGGTGGGGCGGGGTACTGCCTTCCCCCCCCAGCTCTGCGAAGGGAATGGGGAGCGGCCGTTCCTCCGGGGGCGGGGCACTGTCTAACCTCCCCACCTCAGTGTGGGGACTCTGGGGTCGCCATTCCAGCGGGGGCGGGGCGCTGCATTCCCACCCCAGCTCTGGGAGGGAACTGAGGAGTGGTCATTTCTGCTGGGGCGGGGTGCTGGCTTCCCTACCCAGCTCAGCTAGAGGACTGGGGAGCGGTCATTCCTGTGGGGGCGGGGCGCTGGGTTCCCTCCCCAGCTCTACGAGGGGACTGGGGAGCGACTGTTCCTGCGGGGGAGGGGCACTGGGTTCCCTTCCCAGCTCTGCATGGGGACTGGAAGCGGCCATGCTAGTGGGGGTGGGGTGCTGCCTTCCCTCTCGAGCTCTGCTAGGGGAATGGGGAGCGGCCGTTCCTGCGGGGGCGGGGTGCTGGGTTCCCTTCCAAGTTCTGCGATCGGACTGGGGAGAGGCCATTCCAGCTGGGGCGGGGGGCTGCCTTCCCTCTACAGTTCTGTGAGGAGACTGGGGAGTGCTCGTTCCAGAAGGGGTGGGGAATGGGGTTCCCTTCCCAGTTCTGCGAGGGGACTGGGGACCGGCAGTTCCTGCGGGGACGGGGCACTGGGTTCCCTTCCCAGCTCTGTGAGGGGACTGGGCAGCTGTCGTTCCAGCGGGGGTAGGGTGCTGCCTTCCCTACCAAGCTGTGCCATGGGACTGGGCAGCGGCAGTTCAAGCAGGAGCGGGGCGCTGGGTACCCCTCCCAGCTCTGCCAGTGGACTGGGGAGAGGCCGTTCCTGTGGGGGAGGGGCGCAGCCTTCCATCCCCAACTCTGCGAGGGGACTGGCCCCCTCTCGTTCCCCCGGGGGTGGGGCACTGGGTTCACCTCCCAGCTCTATGAGAGTGTCATAAACAGATTGTTAAGGGTTAATGTCTCTTCTACCTGTAAAGTGTTACAAGCAGGGAACTGGACACCTGACCAGAAGACCAATCAGAAGACAAGATACTTTTACATTTGGGCGGAGGGAAGTTTTTGTGTGTGTTCTTTGTTCGTTGTGTGTTCTTCTCTCGGAGGGTCTGAGAGAGACCAGACATTACTACAGGCTCTCTAAGTTTCTTTTCATACAGTAAGTAAAACAGATGGTTTAGGCTTTTTGATTGTTTTACTCTATTTGCAATTGTGGATCTGGCTGGTTAACTTTTATATGTGTAGTTACTGGGAATATTTTGATTTGTATTGGTACTGGGGGGAAAGTCTCTTTCTGGTGTCTGTAAGCTATAGGGCCCTGTAATATTTACATCTTGAAGTTACAGAGATAATTCTTTACTTTTTTCTTTTTTTTATTAAAAGATTTCTTTTTAGAGAACCTGATTGATTTTTTTCTTTCTTGTTTTCCTTGTTTTATCCCAGGGGATTGGGATAACTCACCAGGACGAGTGAGGGAGACGGGAGGAGGGAGAGATAAAATCTCTCTCTGTTTTCCTTGAATCTGTTTGCCTCTTTGTGGAAGGGAAGGGAGAAGCTTCTCTGTATGATAATTTAAGAGGTTGGATCAGTATATCAGGATAGCCCAGGGAGGGATATTCTGGGAGAGGGAAAGGTGGAGGAATGATTTATTTCTCCTTGTTTTAAGAACCCAAGGGATCTGGGTTCTTGGGGTCCCCAGGGAAGGTTGGGGAGGTCAGAGTGCCCCAAAACACTATATTTTTGGGTGGTGGCAGCCTATCAGATCTAAGCTGGTAATTAAGCTTAGGGAAATTCATGCTAGTATCTCATTTTCTGGACTCTAAGGTTGAAATTTAAGAAAGAATGCTAGGACAGAGAGACTGGGCAGCTGTCGTTCCTGCATGTGTGGGGCACTAGGTTCCCTTCCTAGCTCTGTGATGGGACTGGGGAGCGACCTTTCCAGTGGGGGTAGAGCTCTGCCTTCCCTCCCCAGCTCTGCGAGGGGACTGAGGTACTTCATTTCCTGTGGGGGTGGGGTGCTGCCTTCCCTCCCCAGCTCTGCCAGGGTATTGGGGAGCGGTCGTTCCTGCAGGGATGGGGCACTGGGTTCCGTCCCAGCTCAGTGAGGGGACTGGGGAGAGGTCGTTCCTGTGGGGGAAGGTCGCTGGGTTCCCTCCTCAGCTATGCGAGGGGAACGGGGAGCAGCGGTTCCTGTGTGGGCAGTTCGCTGCCTTCCCTACCCAGCTCTCCCAGGGGACTGGGGAGCATCCGTTCCTGCGGGAGCAGGGCACTGCCTTCCTTCCCCAGCTCTGCAAGGGGAATGGGGAGCAGCCATTCCTGCGGGGGGTGCTCTGCCTTCCCTACCTAGCTCTCCCAGGGGACTGGGGTGCGGCCGTTCCTGAGGGGGTGGGGCGCTGGTTTCCCGTCACTGCTCTGCAAGGGGACTGGGGAGCGGCCGTTAATGCAGGGGCGCAGCGCCGCTTTCCCTCATCAGCTCTGTGATGGGACTGGGGAGCGGCCGTTCCAACGGGCGCGGGGCGCTTCCCTCCCCAGCTCTGCAAGGGGTATGGGG
Organism: Gopherus flavomarginatus; assembly: GCF_025201925.1. Classification (NCBI taxonomy): domain Eukaryota; kingdom Metazoa; phylum Chordata; order Testudines; family Testudinidae; genus Gopherus; species Gopherus flavomarginatus. The sequence continues at coordinate 46,353,913 of NC_066623.1, forward strand.
AGTGGCCTTTCCTGCGGGGGCGGGGCGCTAGATTCCCTTCCCAGCTCTGCGAGGGGACTAGCAAGTGGCCGTTGCTGCAGGGGCGGGTCGCTGCTTTCCCTCCCCAACTCTGTGAGGGGATTGCGGAGCATCCGTTCTGGCGGGGGCAGGTTGCTGCCTTCCCTCCCCAGCTCTGCCAGAGGACATCGGGAGTGACCATTCCAGCGGGGGCGGGGCGCTGGGTTCCATCCCCGGCTCTGCGATGGGACTGAGGAGCGGCCGTTCCTACAGCGATGGGGCTCTGCATTCCCTCCCCAGCTCTTCCAGGGGAGTGGGGACCGTTCATTCCTACGGGGGCTGGGAGCTGCCTTCCCTCCCCGACTCTGCGATGGGACTGGACAGTAGCTGTTCGAGCGGGGCGGGGACTGGGTTCCCTCCCCACCTCTGCCAATGGACTGGGCACTGAGTTCCCACACCATCTTTGCTAGGGGACTGTGGAGCCGCCTCTCCAGCAGGGTGGGACGCTACCTTCCCTCCCCGGCTCTTCAGGGGGAATGGGGAGAGACCGTTCCAGCGGGGGCGAGGTGCTGGGTTCCCTCCCTGGATCTGCGAGGGAAATGAGGAGCGGCCATTCCTGGAGGGTGGGGCGCTGCCTTTGCTCCCCAGCTCTGCCAGGGAACTAGAGAGTGGCCGTTCCACCGGGGACAGGCACTGGGTTCCTTCCCCGGCTCTGCGAGGGTACTGGGGATCGGCTGTTCCTGGGGGGTTGGGTCACTGCCTTTCCTTCCCAGCTCTGCAAGGGGACGGGGGAGCGGCCGTTCCGGTGGGGGTGGGGCACTGGGTTCTCTTCCCGGTTCTGCAAGGGGACTGGGGAACAGCCTTTCCTACGGGGGCTGGGCGCTGGACTCTCTCCAGCTCTGCGTGGGGACTGGGCAGCGGCTGTTCCAGTGGGGGCGGGGTGCTGCCTTCCCTCCCCAGTCCTGTGAGAGGACGGGGGAGCGGCTGTTTCAGCGGGGGCAGCGCATTGGGTTCCCTCCCCAGCCCTGCAATGGGACGGGGGAGAGGCCATTCCAGCAGGGGCGGGGCTCTGCCTTCACTGCCCGGCTCCGCAATGCGACTGGGGAGCCGTCATTCCTGCGGGGGCCGGGCGCTGGGTTTCCTCCCCAGCTCTGCGAGGGGACGGGGGATCGGCCGTTCCAGCAGGGGCGGGGCTCTGCCTTCACTGCCCGGCTCCGCGATGCGACTGGGGAGCCGTCATTCCTGCAGGGGCCGGGCGCTGGGTTTCCTCCCCAGCTCTGCGAGGGGACTGGGGAGCAGCCGTTCCTGCGGAAGGCAGGGCACTGCCTTCTGTTGCCGACACAGAAGGTGCCCGAGGCAAGCAACAGTGGTTCGTGCCCAGAGTGCGAAGCCCCAAAGAACACACACCCGCGTGGAGAAGCAAGCAAAGTTTATCTGAGATCTCAAAGCGGTGCAAGGAGACGAACGCCTCAAATCATGCACCACTACACAAGCGGCTTGATCCTTTTTATAATTTTTTTTCTCTTCTTTTTTCCTGCCCCCTCCTCCTTCCTCGCCCTGTAGCAGTTACGTAAGTGCAGGTGCATTATGTAATCTTGGCCGCGGCAGCTCGTTAGTAAGTTTTCCTTCTGCAAGTTACCTTGTCCTTCTGCTAAAGGTGCACAGGCCTTATCACCACTGCTTTAGACCGGTTTTAGCTGTGCTGCAACTGATAACTTACTGTTACACATTTCATTTCACAGCTGCTAGCTTTCTAGATCAAGTAGAGTTCAACATGGAGGAGCTTTAGTTCACTGAGGCCTAGATTTATGCCTACTGACACCAACACCCCCATGCTACTGCCTGTGAACAGCCCACCCTACGGTCTGCCCAGTCCCTCACCCCGGCTGTGTCCCCTCTCTAGCTTGCGCCCTGCCCCCCAAAGCTACTGCCTCTGACCAGCCCCCTCTACGATCTGCCCAATCCTACCCTAGGTTGTGTCCCCTCCCCCCAGCTCCCGCCCTGCCTCCCCCATGCTGCTGCCTCTGAGCAGCCCCCCCTACGTTCTGCCCAGTCCTCCTCCTGGCTGTATCCCCTCCCCCTCAGCACCCACCCTGCCTCCCCCCATACTACTGCCTGTGAGCAGCCCCCCCTACAGTCTGACCAGACCCCCCCCGGCTGTGTCCCCTCCTCCCCAGCACCGCCCTGCCTCCCCCCATGCTACTGCCTCTGAGCAGCCCCCCCCGAGTCTGCCCAGTCCCTCTGTTGGTGTTACTAAGCATAACCCTACGTAACTTGGGAGGGTGGAAGGCCACAAAAGTATGGAGCCTTTTTGGTTTTAGGCCTTAGCAGACAAAAGTTTTTTTATGTTTAAACTTTAATTGACCTAAAAGGCCAGGTGTAACAGCCGTTATCAGTTGCAACAGTTTTAATTGGTTTAAAGCAAAAATAATAAGGCCTGTGCACCTTTAGCAAAAGGACAAAATAACTTGCAGAAGGATAACTTACTAACGAGCTGCCGCGGCCAAAATTACTTAATGCACCTGCGCTTACGTAATTGCTACAGGGGAAGGAAGGAGGAGGAGGGAGGGAAAACGGGGGATTGCTAGTCAGTAAAAAAAGTTCTCATGGATATAAAGAAACAAACTGCTTGTTTTAGGTGTGCTTGGTCTAAGTCAATCTCCCTGCACCGCTTTAAGATCTCAAATAAACTTGGTTTGCTTCTCCACCCTGGTGTGTTTATTGGCGCAGCACACCAGGCAACGGACCCCCCCCGCTGTTGCTTGGCCTCAGGCAGTTATCTGCCGGCAACAGTTCTTGGCGCCCAAAGTGGGGCATTGAGGCTAAAATTAGCCTTGCCTGGATCCCTTCTGGTGGTCGACGGATCGCGGCGACGACCGACGCCCAGCGCGCACCGGTGACTTCACCGGGGGCCTCGGCGGAGACGTGGTATGAGCGACCCCAAAGGGCACAACGGTGCAACGCGCTCGAGTAGTGGAGAAGCAGTTGAGGGCGACGGTGAGGAACCGGTCCCTTGGATAAGGTAGGAACAGTCCAGTGGTCTGGATTTTTGCCTGTTATGACCTGGGGACGCCCAGTGTCACCCTAGGATATGGGGCAGGGACAGAGTACAGGCAGAGCACGGTGTACACCCTTAGAATGCATTCTAGCGAATTGGAAAGTGCTTGGATCAGATCCACTAACTAAAAGCAAACTAAAAAGTTCTGTATAGTAGACTGGCCTCAATATCAGCTAGAGGACCAGAAAGGTGGCCACCGGAAGGATCACTTAATTATAACACGATCCTCCAATTACTCCTGTTTTGTCAGTAAATGGGTAGCTTCTGAAGCTGTTTGTATGGAGAGCTCTTGTAAAAATACCCCACTGTAGCTCCAGTTCTTCCCTCTGTCTGGCAGAGTGCAAGAATCCAAAAGCAGGTTAGGGATAGTGCAGGGACAAAGGAGGGACCTGTTTAAAAAGGGGAAACCCTATGTCCTAGTGCACTCTCTCCCTGTTGTAGCTAAAAAGCAAGATCAGTTGCAGAATGGTACTGGGGGCCAGTGTGAGTGACTGTTACCGGAAGACGCCCAGAGTACCCTGTGAAGCAAAAGCTCGTGACCAGGACTACTCTAACGCAAGCCCGGTAAATAGTGGATCTTTAGGAGGTCCGACCCATGGTGGGCTGACTTGGCCTGGCATCGTCCGGTGAGGAAGCTGCCTGGGTCTAGGAGTGTGTGTACCCATCTTCCCTCCCCCTTTCCTTTCCGTGTGGGCTACTGACAGTCTGATCATCTCACTGGATGCAATCAGAGTAAGCGGCGCTGTCTCCCAGAGACTAGCCGACGCTCTTTGCTGAAGGGAGGTGTAGGAGGGTCGTGGCCATCCTCGTTAGCCTCTCCTGTGTGAGTACCCTGTAGGAAAAAATCCTTAGTTTATGAGCCGCTAGCGCGGACAGGGCACCCTCCCTGTGTGTGTAAGTGGAAAATGGGTGGGGGGGGCAGTCTAAACATTCCACCTCACCCCCTAGGGTACCCCAGCATATTACATGTACGTACATTATAGTTCAACAACCTGCAGGTATTTAGAGAAATGGAATATTTACAGGCGTAAAAATCCATCTAAACAATGCCCACTAAAAGGTACTTCATTCTAGATAAGATCATACATCAAAGAGAAGCGTTTAATCACCAAAAAGCCCTGACACAGCGTGAGCAAATTTGTCTATTAAAAAAAGAAACGGGTTAATTTAAAAATCATCTTGGCCTAGGAATGGAAGGGGGGGAGGTTGCTCTGCGTTTAGGGTCAGGAATCGGCGCAGACTGTGCTTGGTGCAGGGAGGGGCTGCTTTCGGCCCCAGTTGGCTGTGACGAAAAAAATATAGACAGAGGCAAAGCAAAGGAAATACAAGTTACAAAATTGAAATTACATTTGCAAAGCTTAACTGTCCAGTAAGATCCAACAGTGTGCCTTTGTGACCCTGAAGTCGGTGTGGCTTGGTAACACCAAAGAAGCCACAGGCAGCCGACCTGGACTGGAATCTCTGAAAGAAACGCCGCAGGAGATTCCAGGGTGTAAGAGAACAGCCCTCCCAAGAGCAAAAGCATGTTGAAAATTCTGGACAAGCTGTATACAGGATAATCTCCTGTCCATCTCTCCCCCTTCTCTGAACATTATACACAGAAGTGGCCAGTCTGGACGTACGTGTGTGGGTAAAAAAGGGGCTTGGGGCATTAATATTTTCCTAAGTAATGTGGAAGCGTTCAACACTCTCTGTTGTTGTTTTATTAGTAAAGCTTTAAAATTCAGTTATATGGTGTGTTTTCTTTATCTTCCTCCAACAATCCTGTAGTGTCAGCCTGATCACCTGACATAAGGAATAAATTGGTAACAAAAATTTGTCACAGTTTGGTAAGCAATTAAAAAGGGGGAAGCCCTGCAAAATTTACACCATCTATTTGTTTTACCCTTGTTATTTTGTGTTTGCTTTGCTTGGTACTGTTGGTGTTATATGTTAAAAACTGCACGAGTAAAAGTAAGTCCTAATAGGATAAAAAAAACGCTATCTGGTTCTGGTTCTGTTCTGTTTAACCGGTTACTGTTGTTTTTTTTGCTCTGTTCATTTGGGCGTTAGGAGTGTGGGCAAAACTAAACCTCTTGTTCGTAATTCCTTGAAGTGAAAGCCATGTGTGCAAAAAAGTTCTGAGGTTAAATTAAAATCCTTCTGTCCCGTCCCCTGTAGCGGTCAGTGTATAGAAGTGGGAAAGTCTGGCTTAGACTGTAATTCCCTCTGCTCTCTGTGTAATTCTCTTTTCTGTTTAAGTGTCAAACAAATGAATAAGTCTCTGGGTAAACCCTCTAAAAATAGTCCTTTAAATTATATGTTAAGTAAATGGCCTTTGCCCAATGGGCCATGTGTTTTTGTCCAGGTGGCAAGCCTCATAAAAAAGGACTTGGGTAGTCTTGTAAGTAAAAATGTTTAAGGAAAAAAACCAGGAGGGGTGGGGGCTAGTTAAAAAGCCCACCCTCCTAGCTAAACTGGTAGTGAAACAAGTTGATGCCCATGAAAGGAACGGTTCAGCAAAAAAAGCAGAATCGGGCCCAGGCGGGCAGGCAACAGACAAAAAAATTGAAAAACAGGTTAAAAAACTTTAAGGGTGTAGTAAAAAAAAAAGTCAGTAAGCGTAAGCATGAAAATTTCAAATACCTAGGACTTACTTGAAATGGTAATTTAAGTTAATAAAAGTGGCTGTTGAAAGACAAGCAAGTAATTTAAAAAAAATTAAAAAGTTAACTCTGTAGTTGCTAAACAAAACAGCAGTTGAACTTTATAAAAATGCTAAAAAAAAAAGTTCTTGGTGTCTGTAAAATGTTTGTAAATGAATTCAGGCAAAAAAATTATTAAATTGCAATCATTTAATTTGGCTATGAACAATTTAGTTAAATTAGCTAAAAAATGTATACAGTCTCATGTAATTAAAAACCTGGGCTGCCTATAAAAAAAATACAAAAAACTATGGGGTAATTCCTCTGTTTTGCCTGAAGCCAACAAAAGTATTTGTATATTTCAAGCAATGATTGTCTGCCCAAAAGGGGTGGGTAAACCTCTCTTTTTTTTGCCTTTCAAATAATAAAAAAAAACTGATGCCAGCTAAACAGCATTCAATGTACCATGCATTTACTGGCACAATAAAAATCATGTTTTGTGTTCTATGTTCTGTCCTGTGGTGTTTGTCTTGTGGCCGAAATTTTTGTGTTTAATATTTTTATAAAATAATCTAGTTTAAAATCAAACAAAAAGGTTAAATTAAAATGCAAATATTTGTTTTGTTCAACTTAAAATACAAAGTGTTTGGATAAATCAAAAAAATGTAATATACTAAAGTCTAATGCATTTCCTTAAGTAAAAAAAAAAAATTTCATTGGCCAAACTGTTAATTGCAAAAATTGTTGTTAAAATTTGCATACCAACAGTCTTTGAAAGCAAAGACATAAAAAGTTAACCCACTCCCCATATTGTACATGAAATCTTTCTGGCTACCTCAAATTTCTAGCCAAAGGACTAAAAATGGTAAAAGGTTATTGGACTAAAGGTTGTATTAAGTAAACTCCTCAAAGTGGGTGTGCTTGTCCTGGCTTGTTGCTCCAAAGCTCTGTAATAAGGTTATTTTAGTAAAAGGGTGTGTGTGGCATATATTAAATAATAAAACTAATGTACTGTATAATGACAATGTTTATGTCTTCATTGTTAAAAAAAAAAGGTGTATAAGTAAAAAGTAAAAGTTTCCTTTGCAGGTTAAAAAAAGCCAAAAAAAAAAATAAAAATAAATTAACTAAAAAAAATAAAATAGCAAGCTCAGGCTATAAATAAAACACTAACTCCATTCAAAAACACTGCTCACAGTTAAAACTTGGCTAACAACCAAAAAAAGAAGGGCTTAAATTTGCCCATGCAGCTATAAAATTTGCAAAACATTGCCCGGCACTAATAAAATGTGTTAAGTTTCTTTTCTCACAGGTAAAAAAGGGCTACCCAAAAACCGTCGCAGCCCTGCCACTCTTTGAAACCAAAAAACAAAATTAATGTAAAGGTCCACCAACAAAAGTCTGCTCTGGCTCCACCCTAAAAAGGCCCTTAAGTCCCGGTAACTACCAACATCGCTGTAAAATGTCAAAGACTAACTGCATGAACCCAAGATTCTCACTGCAAAAAAACTCCTCCACATCGGAAACATTCTCCTACCAATGATTAGCCTATTTCGCCTTCTAGCTCCACTGTGCCTTTTGGACAGCAGGGGAAAAGTACAAGGTAACGTGCTAGTAACCTCTCCCTTATCCACTGACAAATCTACTGTGCCTTTAAATTTTTCTAAAAAAATCAAAACCATTACAGGGTTATGTGCTAGTAACCTCTGCCCTGTAAAATGCTGCACTACAACTGTTTTGGAAAAAAAAAAAACACTCACTCCACTAAAATTGCCAAAGTCCAGGAATTCCTAACTAAAAAGAACATTAAAAACTAACCCTGGTAAAAAAACAAAAAATTATACATTGGCGAAAGGACATTTGTAAAACCCATGCTTAAAAATGTGGTATTAATTGAAGCTTGGGCTTTATTCTACAGGCTGCGCCCTGTGTCCTGAAAAGTAACTAATAATGTAACCCCCCTCCTATGCTATTAATGTCAATGCCTTTTAAAAGTACCTAAAAATAGTTAAATAACAGGTGTATTATAGTACTACACCAAAAAAAAATGGTATTAAATATCACTAAGGCTGAAAAGGCATTGCAGTAAAATCTAATATGTTTAAAAATTCAAAATTTCCTAAATTACCAGCTAATGGCCATTTAAAGTAATCTTAAGTACCAAACTTGGCCCACTGCCCTTACAAATGCATCAAAAATACCATCTAATCTGTAATCATCAAAACATACGTGGACACTTCCTGGGTGGAAGTGTGGCTTCACAGGGCGGGGTGTGCGCCCTTATAAAAAATAAATGCTGTACTTATGTCTCAAAAAACGCACAAAATATTAACAAGTACATCCTGTCAGCCAAACAGGCTTTTAAACAGTAAAAGGCCCAAAAAAAAAACAACCCACTATTTCTAATTCCCTCTGGGGCTGGTTATTCAACCTAAAAAAAATAAAAAAAGGCATTGTTCACCTCCTGCTCACTGGTGTGGTGTTGTGTATTGTTACTCTTCTTTTGCTTGCTTGCTGTAAAGCACTTCAGCTCCCTAGAGCTAAATCACATGTTATCCTTTAAATGTGAGAACACTCAGCCAAAAGTTTATTGAGTATTCTCAAAGGAGGGAGTTGTTGGTGTCACTAAGCATAACCCTACGTAACTCGGGAGGGTGGAAGGCCACAAAAGTATGGAGCCTTCCTGGTTTTAGGCCTCAGCAGACAAAAGTCCCTCCATGTTTAAACTTTAATCGACCTAAAAGGCCAGGTGTAACAGCCGTTATCAGTTGCAACAGTTCTAACTGGTCTAAAGCAAAAATAATAAGGCCTGTGCACCTTTAGCAAAAGGACAAAATAACTTGCAGAAGGAAAACTTACTAACGAGCTGCCGCGGCCAAAATTACTTAATGCACCTGCGCTTACGTAATTGCTACAGGGGAAGGAAGGAGGAGGAGGGAGGGAAAACAGGGGATTGCTAGTCAGTAAAAAAAGTTCTCGTGGATATAAAGAAACAAACTGCTTGTTTTAGGTGTGCTTGATCTAAGTCAATCTCCCTGCACCACTTTAAGATCTCAAATAAACTTGGTTTGCTTCTCCACCCTGGTGTGTTTATTGGCGCGGCACGCCAGGCAACGGACCCCCCTCACTGTTGCTTGGCCTCAGGCAGTTATCTGCCGGCAACACCTCCCCTCGGCTGTGTCCCCTACCCCCAGCTCCCATCCTGCCCTCTCCCTGCTACTGCCTCTGAGCAGCTCCCGCTACGGTCTTCCCAATCCCCCCCTGGCTGTGTCCCATCCCCCAGCTCCCACCGTGCCTCCCCCCCATGCTACTGCCTCTGAGCAGCCCCCCCTAACAGTCTGCCCAGTCCCTCCCCCAGGCTGTGACCCCTCCCCCCCAGCTCCAGCCCTGCCTCCCCCTCATGCTACTGCCTCTGAGCAGCCCCCCTACGGTCTGCCCAATCCTACCCTCGGCTGTGTCCCCTCCCCCCCAGCGCCCCGCCGCCTCCCCCCAATTCTACTGCCTCTGAGCAGCCCCCCCTATAGTCTACCCAGTCCTCCCCCTGGCTGTGTCCCCTCCCCCCCAGCTCCCACCTCTGTCACATCCCCCCCTACACTTTCTCCCTGCAGCTTGCCCCATTCCCTGCCGAGTCCCAGCTTCACCCCCTGACATCTCTCCAACCCCACCTCCCCCCATCACAGCCCTTGCCCCCCTAGTGCCCTGGCCCCTGCTCCCTGTGGTGGGCTTGAGAGGCCCCCACTCCCAGACCGCTCCACTCTCCAGAATTGGAAGCTGCTGGCATTGAGGAAGGTGGGGCCTGGGCTGGCCCAGCTGCTTAGGCAGATCCTGGTGAAAGAGAGAAGAGCGGGCAAGGCTGAGGACCCTCCCTTGTCCCGGGGAGGGCAGGGGTCCCACAATTTAGCTCAGTGTCACCCTCCCACATACAGAGGAGATGTCAGCTCCCAGCAGGCCGTGCTCCATCTCCAGCCCCGCTGGGATGAGACCACAATCCCCCAGTGCCCCCCGCCCCGCCACCGCCATCAGCAGTCATGCCAGGGAATCGCCCCCCTTCTCCCCTGCGAGGGCTGCAGGACTCCCTGCCCCCTCCAACACCAGCCTTCCTGCCATGTATCCCGGAGTGGGGTCGGATAAGGGTGGATTTATTCTTTCCATTGCCCAGATCTAGCCCTCAGCCCCAGTCTGCCCATACGGGATCCAGGGTCTGGAGCAGTTGGCTGCTTACTGAGGGCTAGAAGGAGCCACCAGGAGAAAGGAGTAGATTCTCCACAGTTTTGCATCCACTCACATTGGTACCTGTCTCACACATGGGGAAACTGAGGCACCAGGGAGGGTGATATGGCCTGCGCCAGCTCCAATTGGGAGTCTGTGGGAGAGCCAGGAATAGAACCTAGGAGTCCTGGCTCCATGGGCAGCTTGGGACTCCTCCATTTGAGGGGGCTGGGCGGTCCCAGACTGCGGCCCTGCCCCAAGGCCCGCTCCCACTCACACTCCTCCTGCCGAAGCCCCCCCACACTCCTCCTTCCGCCCCGCCCACACTCCACCCTCAGGCCCCCTTTGTTCCACTCCCCTGACCCCCTCCGCCTGCCTCTCACGTCTCTTCCCCCAAGGCCCTGCCACTTGCGCCTCTTCGCCCCCTACCCCAAGGCCCCCACCTGCCTGCCTGACGTTTGCACCCCTGCCCCTCTCCCCGTGGCTCCATGTGGGCGGATGGGAACTTGGGACAGGACAGAGTGAGGATGGGGCCTTGGTGGGGAGAGGACGAGTGGGATCAGGGCCTCTGAGTGGAGCATGGGCCAGGTGCCTCCCCAGGCCCCTTCTAGTCACAGCCCATGCCTGGCTCCCAGCATTCGCTCCTCTAACCACTAGACTGCACTGCCCTCCCAGAGTGGGGATAAGAGCCAGGAGTTCTGGCTCCCAGCCGGGCTGCGAGTGGAGCAGGATGTACTGGCCATGGGCTCACCTGGGTATCCCTTACCATCAGCTTGGATGATATCCCAGTCCTGACCTCCAGACTCACACCTCTGCTGGTGACCCTCACTCCCAACCTGCAGCCCTCTGGGTTCCCCGCTGACCTCCCCAGTCACTGCGCTGCCCATGCCCTTCACTCCCGACCCGCAGCACCTGGTATCCCAATCGTGACCTCGAGACTCACAGCTCTGCTGGTACCCCATACTCCCCACCCACAGCCCCCTGGGTTCACCCTAGCTGTAGTGGTGCCCCACACTCCCGACCTGCAGCTCCCTGGGCACCTTCCAGCTCTGCCGGTGCCCCTTACTCTCGACTCGGAGCCCCTGTTATCCCAGTCCTGACCTCCAGACTCACAGCTCTGACGGTGCCCCTCACTCCCGACTTGCAGCCCCTGCTATCCCAGTCCTGACCTCCAGACTCACAGCTCTGACGGTGCCCCTCACTCCCGACCCGCAGCTCCCTGGTTTTCCGCCAGCTCTAGCGGTGCCCCTCATGCCTGACCCACAGCCTCTGCTATTCCATTACTGACCTCTAGACTCACAGATCTGCTGGTGTCGCTCACTCCCAACCTGCAGCCTCCTGGGCTACCCGCATAGCTCCCCAGTCACTGCGCTGCCGGAGAGCCTCACTCTCGACCCACAGCCCCTTACTTCTGACCCGCAGCCCCTGCTATCCCAGTCCTGACCTGCTGACTCTCAGTTCTGCTGGTGGCCCTCAATCCAGATCCGCAGCCCCCTGGGCTTCCCCCAGGTCTACCGGTGCCCCTCACTCCTGACCCGCAGCCTCTGGGCTCCCTGCAGCTCTGACGGTGCCCCTCACTCCCAACCCACAGCCCCTGCTGTTCCAGTCCTGACATCAGGACTCATAGATCTGCTGATGCACCTCACTCCCGACCTGCAGCCCACTGGACTCCCTGCTGAGCTCCTAAGTCACGGCACTGCCAGAGCCCCTCACTCTCGACCCGCAGCCCCTCCTATCCCAGTCCTGACCTCCAGACTCACAGCTCTGCTGGTGCCCCTCACTCCCGACCTGCAGCCCCCTGGGGTCCCTCCAGCTCTACTGGTGCCCCTCACTCCTGACCTGCAGCCCACTGGACTCCCCGCTGAGCTCCTAAGTCACCGCACTGCCAGAGTCCCTCACTCTCGACCCGCAGCCTCCTGGGGTCACTCCAGCTCTACTGGTGCCCCTCACTCCTGACCTGCAGCCAGTGCAATGTCAGTCCTGACCTCCAGACTCACATCTCTGATGGTGCCCCTCACTCCTGACCCGCAGCCCCCTGGGGTCCCTCCAGCTCTACTGGTGCCCCTCACTCCTGACCTGCAGCCCCTGCAATGTCAGTCCTGACCTCCAGACTCACATCTCTGATGGTGCCCCTCACTCCTGACCCGCAGCCCCCTGGACTTCCCCCAGCTCTAGCGGTGCCCCTCACTCCCGAACTGCAGCCCCCTGAGCTCCCTCCAGCTCTAACGGAGCCCCTCACTCCCGACCCGCAGTCCCTTGGGCTCCCTCCAGCTCTGACAGTGCCCTCACTCCCGACCCACAGCCCCCTAGGCTCCCCGCTGAGCTCTCCAGTCCCTGCGCTGCCAGTGCCCCTCACTCTCTACCTGCAGTCCCTGGTATCCCAGTCCTGACCTCCAGACTCTCAGCTCTGCTGGTGCCCCTCACTCCCGACCCGCAGCTCCCTGGGCTTCCCCCAGCTCTACCGGTACCCCTCACTCCCAAACCCCAGTCCCCTGGGCTTGCCCCAGCTCTGACGGTGCCCCTCACTCCCGACCTGCAGCCCCCTAGGCTCCCTCTAGCTCTATTGGTTCCTCTCACTCCTGAACCACAGCCTCCTGGGCTCCCCGCTGAGCTCCAGTGTCACTGCGCTGCCGATGCCCATCATTCCTGACCCACAGCCCCTCCTGTCCCAGTCCTGTACTCCAGACTCACAGCTCTGCTGCTGCCCATCACTCCCGACCCGCAGCCCCCTGGGATTCCCCCAGCTCTAGCGGTGCCCCTCACTCACAATCCGCAGCACCCTGGGCTCCCTCCAGCTCTACCAGTGCCCCTCACTCCCAAGCCACAGCACCCTGAGCTCTCCGCTGAGCTCCCCAGTCGCTGTGCTGCCTGTGCCCCCACTCTCGACCCACAGCCCCTGCTCTTAGACTCATAGACTCATAGGTCAGAAGGGACCAATATGATCATCTAGTCTGACCTCCTGCACAAGGCAGGCCACAGAACCCCACCCATCCACTTTTATAACAACCCCTAACCCAGGACCGAGTTATTGAAATCCTCAAAATTGGTTTGAAGACCTCAAGCTGCAGAGAATCCACCAGCAAGCGACCCGTGCCCCACGCTGCAGGGGAAGGCGAAAAACCTCCAGGGCCCCTGCCAATCCGCCCTGGAGGAAAATTCCTTCCCGACCGCAAATATGGCGATCAGCTAAACCCTGAGCATGTGGGCAAGACTCACCAGCCAGCACCCAAGAAGGAATTCTCTGCAGTAACTCAGTTCCCATCCCATCCAACATCTCCCCGCAGACCATTGAGCAGACCTATCTGGTGGTAATCCAAGATCAATTGTCCAAATTAACGATCCTATCATAACATCCCCTCCATATACTTATCAAGCTTTGTCTTAAAGCCAGAAAAGTCTTTTGCCCCCACTACTTCCCTGGGAAGGCTGTTCCAGAACTTCACTCCCCTAATGGTTAGAAACCTTCGTCTAATTTCAAGTCTAAACTTCCTAATATCCAGTTTATACCCATTCATCCTCGTGCCTACATTAGTACTAAACTTAAATAATTCCTCTCCCTCCGTAACGTTAACCCCCCTGATATATTTATATAGAGCAAGCATATCCCCCCGCAGCCTTCTTTTGGCCAGGCTAAACAAGCCAAGCTCTTTGAGTCTCCTTTCATAAGGCAGGTTTTCCATTCCTCCGATCATCCTAGTAGCCCGTCTCTGAACCTGTTCCAGTTTGAATTCATCCTTCTTGAACATAGGACACCAGAACTGCACACAGTATTCCAGATGGGGTCTCACCAGCGCCTTATACAACGGTACTAACACCTCCTTATCCTTGCTGGAAATACCTCGCCTGATGCATCCTAAAATCACATTTGCTTTTTTAACAGCCGTATCACATTGGCGACTCATAGTCATCCTGCTATCAACCAATACTCCGAGGTCCTTCTCCTCCTCTGTCGCTTCCAACTGATGCGCCCCCAACGTATATCTAAAATTCTTATTATTAATCCCTAAGTGCATGACCTTGCACTATTCACTATTGTATTTCATCCTATTTCTATTACTCCAGTTTACAAGGTGGTCCAGATCTTCCTGAATAGTACCCCTGTCCTTCTCCGTGTTAGCAATACCCCCCAGCTTTGTGTCATCCTCAAACTTTATTAGCACATTCCCGCTCTTTGTGCCAAGGTCAGTAATAAAAAGGTTAAATAAGATCGGTCCCAAAACCGATCCTTGAGGGACTCCACTAGTGACCTCCTTCCAGCCTGACAGTTCACCCTTCAATACGACCCGCTGGAGTCTCCCCTTTAACCAGTTCCTTATCCACCTTACAACTTTCATATTCATCCCCATCTTTTCCAATTTAACTAACAGTTCCCCATGCGGAACCGTGTCAAACGCCTTACTGAAATCTAGGTAAATTATATCTACCGCATTTCCTTTATCTAAGTAATCCGTCACCTTCTCAAAGAAGGAGATCAGATTGGTTTGGCACGATCTACCTTTAGTAAATCCGTGTTGTAATTCGTCCCAATTACCATTGACCTCTATGTCCTTAACTACTTTCTCCCTTAAAATTTTTTCCAAGACCTTACATACTACAGACGTCAAGCTAACAGGCCTATAATTACCCGGATCACTTTTATTCCCTTTCTTAAAAATAGGAACTACATTAGCAATCCTCCAGTCATATGGCACAACCCCCGAGTTTATCGATTGCTTAAAAATTTTCGCTAATGGGCTTGCAATTTCACGCGCCAGTTCCTTTAATATCCTCGGATGGAGATTGTCCGGGCCCTCCGATTTCGTCCCATTAAGCTGTTCAAGTATGGCCTCTACCTCAGTTGCGGTAATATCCACTTCCATATCCACATTCCCGTTTATCATCCCTCCATCATCATCGCTAGACTCCTCACTAGTCTTATTAAAAACTGAGGCAAAGTACTTATTTAGATATTGGGCCATGCCTAGGTTATCCTTAACCTCCATTCCATCATCAGTGTATAGCGGCCCCACTTCTTCTTTCTTTGTTTTCTTCTTATTTATGTGGCTGTAGAACCTTTTACTATTGGTTTTGATTCCCTTTGCAAGGTTCAACTCTACTTGACTTTTAGCCTTTCTCACTTTATCCCTACATGTTCTGACTTCACCAAGGTAGCTTCCCTTACTAATCCTGCCTTTCTTCCACTCCCTGTAAGCTTTCTGCTTTTTTCTAATCCCCTCTCTGAGTTGCTTGCTCATCCAGCTTGGCCTACAACTCCTGCCCATGTTTTTTTTCCCCTTTCTTGGGATGCAGGCTTCCGACAGTTTCCGCAGCTGCGACTTAAAGTAATTCCAGGCCTCCTCCGCATTTAAATCCACAAGTTCCTCCGTCCGATCCACTTCCCTAACTAATTTCCTTAACTCTTTAAAATTAGCCCTCGAGAAGTCGAAAACCCTAATCCCAGATCTACGTTTGTTTATCCTTCCATCTAGTTTGAACTGAATCAGCTCATGATCACTCGAACCAAGGTTGTCCCCTACCACCATTTCTTCTACGAGGTCCTCACTGCTCACCAACACCAAATCTAAAATGGCATCCCCTCTTGTAGGAACTTCAATCCATCCGCTATCACATCCAGAAAAATCTGACCCCTATTATTCTTGCAAGCACTCGTCCTCCAGTCTATATCCGGGAAGTTGAAGTCCCCCATAATCACACATTTCCCCTTTGTGTTTGCTTCATTAAAGACATTAAAGAGGTCTCTATCCATATCCAAATCAGATCCCGGCGGTCTATAGCACACCCCAAGCACTATCTCAGGGGAAGCTCTAGTTGCTTTTTTACCCAGTGTGATTTTTGCCCAGACAGACTCTGTCTTATCCATTCCATCACTTCTTATTTTTTGCTATCCCAGTCCTGACCTCCAGACTCTCAGCTCTGCTGGTGCCCCTCACTCCCTACCCATAGTCCCCTGGGCTCCCTCCAGCTCTGCTGGTGACCCTCACTCCCGACCTGCAGCCCCCTGGGCTCCCCGCTAGGCTCCCCAGTCACTGCGCTACCAGTACCCCTCACTTCTGACCTGCAGCCCTTGCTATCCCAGTCCTGACCTCCAGACTCACAGGTCTGCTGATGCCCATCACTCCCGACCCGCAGCCCCCTGGGATTCCCCCTGCTCTACTGGTGCCCCTTGTGATGGAGTATGAACTGTCTGTGTGGGGGATGGGCGAACAGGGGGTGACTTTAGGTGTGGGACAGGACCTGAGCCCGTAACCTGAGCAATGCAGGGGCGACGGGAGTTCAACACCTTGGCCCGAGAAGGTGGACAAAGGCAGAGAGCTGACTAGAGAGGGTTTGGGCAGTTTCAGTTTTATGGCTGGGTGGTTGGAATTCAGGGAATCCCAAGCTGGGGACAAAACACTCTGAACCCCCAGAACGACCAGATTAAGGGGTCCTGGTCGTGCCTACAAGCTCTGCTGTCACCTGCGTTCCTGTTGTCCAATAAACCTTCTGTTTTACTGGCTGGCTGAGTGTCACTGTGAGTCCCAGGAAGAGGTTTGCAGGACCGGACTCCCCCACACTCCCTGACAATTGGTGGCAGCAGCGGGATCTACTGCACTCCATGGATGGAGCTTCCTGCAGTAAGTGACTGGGGATCAGTAAAACTAAGGGACGATTGTAGGGGTGATTAAGCCCTGGGAGTGTGTGACCAGAGAGAAGGACTTTTGCAGTAACAGGGTCCCCTGGGGGATTGCAGTGAGTGGTCCCGGGGTGGAGGAGTCTGCGGATCAACCCTGGCAGATGGGCGGTGACCTCAAGAAGGGTTGGTGCACTGGGAGTCTCCCTGGAAACCGTGGGGAGCAGTGAGCACCCCAGCCTGTGAGTGGCCAGCAGGAAGATGTATGCCAAGCGGCTTAAGTGCGACCTGGTTGGGCTGTGCAAGCAGAGGGGCTGCGCAGAGGGAAGCTCACAGAAGACCAGCTGATTGCCCGGCTGGAGGAGGGAGATCACTTGAATGAACTGATCACTGTCTCTGAGGGAAGCAGCCTGACAGATGCAGCGCAGACCCCAGTGTCTGTCCGCACTGGGAGTGGTCAGCTGGCGGCTGAGGGCTTCCCGAGACCCCCCTTTCCTACGCCTAGGGGAAGCGTCAGGAGGAGCCCAGCGAATACCAATGGCACCGTGACACCCCCAGCCAGCAGGGGATCGTCCCGGCGACGCTCGGCATCCATGGAGCAGAAGCGGCTGGAATGGGAGAGAGAGCTAAAACTGAGAGAGCTGGAGGATCGTGAGCGACAGAGAGAACATGAAGAGAGACAAAGACAGCGAGAACAGGAGGAAAAAGTGAGAAAGAGTGAATATGAAGAATAACAGCGTCAGTATGAGCTAGAACTGGCGAGGCTGAGGAACAGCGGGGCCCCCAACGGCAAGGAGTGAGGGGGGCCCAGGACTGCGTGGAGCTTTGGTAGGTGCATTCTGGCTCAGCGTAAGGAGGGGGAGGACATGGATGACTTCCTGGTTGCCTTTGAGATGGCCTGCGAGCTGCACCAGGTAGATCCTGCAGACAGGCTCCAAGTTCTCACTCCCTTACAGGACCCCAAGGCCATGGCATTGTACCGCCAATTGGGAGATGCTGAGAAAGGGAACTACGAACTATTCAAACAGGCCCTGCTGCGCGAGTTCGGGCTGACTCCTGAGATGTACCGAGAGAGTTTCCGGGGTCAGTATAAAACCCCTGAGGTCTCATATCTGCTACTAGCCGTCCGCATGGAGGGATACACCAGCAACTGGGCCAGTGGGGCCCAGATGAAGGGGGACCTAGTTAAACTGCTAGGACTGGAGCAACTGTATGAGCAGTACCCATCCGACCTGAGGCTGTGGTTGAGGGACCAAAAACCAGAGGACCCGCAACATACAGGGCGGCTGGCCGATGAGTTTGTGAAGATCCGGTCAGGAGGTGGCAGGGAGGAGTCCCAAAGGAACAGGCCCACAGCGATGCAGAGAGAGTCTCATCCTGGGACCTCTCAAAGAGGTAATAGGGAGAATCCCGTCCCAAGGAGAACGCCCAGGGACACGGCTCAGAAAGGCTGCGGCCTCAGAACAAGCCAGCTAGAGAGAGAGCATGTCTCCATCCCTGTCTCAGCTGCTGAGTTCTAGGCTGAGTTGCAGAAAAATCCCTCATTCTGGTGGTAGATTTCGCCACTCGCTACCTCGAGGCGGTGGCCTTGTCCTCTATCGAAGCAGACACTGTGGCAGATGCACTGCTGACCATTTTCAGCCGGGTGGGGTTCCCCAAGGAAGTCTTAACGGACCAGGGGTCCAACTTCATGTCGACCCTGCTCCGGTGCTTGTGGGAGAAATGTTGGATCCGGCACAGCCGGGCCTCAGCGTATCACCCCCAGTCCAACGGGCTGGTGGAAAGATTCAACGAGACGCTGAAGATGATGCTAAAAACATTTATGAACCAGCATTCGCAGGACTGGGACAAGTACTTACCCCACCGGCTGTTTGCGTATAGGGAGGCACCCCAGGAATCTACTGGGTTTTCGCCTTTCGAACTGTTATATGGAAGGCAGGTAAGGAGGCCCCTGGACCTGATGAGAGACGAATGGGAGGGGAAGGCCACTCCCGATGGGGAGTCAGTGGTGGAGTATGTCCTGACCTTCCGGGAAAGACTTGCCGAGCTCTTGGGCCTGCCCAGGGAGAATCTGGCCCGAGCCCAGAGGAAGCAGAAGGTCTGATATGACCACACGGTGCGGGCCCGCGTCTTCGCCACCGGGGATCAGGTGATGGTTCTCATCCCCGTGAGAAAGAACAAACTTCAGGACCCCGGGAAGGGCCCTTCAAGGTTGTCAAGCAACTGAATGAGATAAACTATGTGGTGGAGCTGTCGAACTGGGCGCACCACCGCCAGGTGTACCATGTGAACATGATGAAGCCATATTATGACAGGGGGAATGTGGTGTTGGCCGTGTGTGGACATTGGGAGGAGCAGGGAGATGACGCTTTAATGGATCTATTTCCTGGGACAAAAGCTGGTTCCCCGCTGGAGGCAATTCCCCTCTCTGATCAGCTGACCCCGGCCCAGCATGCTGAGATCACAGGGGTGCTGCATCTCTATACCAACAGCTATTTTCCAAACAGCCTAGACGCACTAATTTGATTGTCCACTGGGTGGAGACCGGGTCACATCCTCCTATAAGATGATCCCCTTTTTGGGTCACTGGGAAAACTGCCCAGGACCTAGAAAGAGAGGTCAGGGACATGCTTTGGGGGTGATCCAGCCGTCTTCAAGGCCTTGGGCCTCTGCAGTGGTGCTGGTCCCCAAAAGGGATGTGTCGATCCAGTTCTGTGTGGAGTATCGAAAGCTCAATGCCATCATCGTATCTGTTGCCTATCCCCATGCCCAGGCCTGATGAGCTCCTAGAGAAGCTGGGAGGCGCTCGGTACCTCACCTCTGAGGATCTTACAAAGGGCTACTGGCAAGTGCCACTGGACGTAGATGCCAGGCTGAAATCGGCCTTTATTACCCCTCTGGGGCTCTACGAGTTTCTGACCCTGTCCTTCGGCCTCAAGGGAGCGCCAGCCACCTTCCAGCACCTGGTGGATCAACTACTGAGGGGGATGGAGCATTTTGCCTTGACGTATATTTACGACATCTGCGTCTTTAGCCGGACCTGAGAGGACCACGTGTCCCAGGTTAAACAAGTGCTGGACCAACTGTGGGAGGCTGGGTTAACCATAAAGGCTGAGAAGTGCAAGGTGGGGATGTCTGAAGTATCTTATCTGGGCCATCGGGTGGGGAGTGGCTGCCTAAAGCCGGAACCAGCCAAGGTGGAGGTGATCAGAGACTGGCCTGCTCCCCAAACCAAAAACCAGGTCCAGGGCCTTTATTGGGATGGTGAGGTACTATTGAAGGCTCGTGCCCCACTTTTGAGCCATAGCTGCCCCCATCACTGAGCTGTGCAAGAAGGGGAAGCCAGACAAGCTGGTCTGGACCGAGCAGTGCCAGCAGGCTCTCCGGGTGCTGAAGAAGACTCTAGTTAGTGACCCATTTCTGGCAAACCCAGATTTCGACAAGCCCTTTATGGTGTTCACCGACGCCTCAGACATGGGAGTGGGGGCGGTGTTAATGCAGGAGGATGAAAAGGGGGAGAGACACCCCATCGTGTACCTGAGCAAGAAGTTGCTACCCCGGGAGCAGAACTATGCGGCCATCGAGAAGGAGTGCCTGGCCATGGTGTGGACCCTTAAGAAACTGGAGCCATATCTCTTTGGGCGACGCTTCACTGTGTACACTGACCACTCTCCCCTGATTTGGCTGCAGCAGATGAAAGGAGCCAACGCCAAGCTCCTGAAGTGGAGCCTGCTCCTGCAGGGCTATGACATGGACATGGTCCACGTGAAGGGAAGTACCAACTGATAGCGGACGTGATGTCCCGGAAAGCGGGGCCCTGAACTTCCCCAGGTCACTGGTCAGAGTTACCCCGCTCAGTTCAGTCTCGAAGGGGGGAGAGATTTGATGCAGTAGGGACTGTCTGTGTGGGGGGATGGGAGAGCTGGGGAGGACATTAGGTGAGGGACAGGATTTTTAAGCCTGTAACTTGAGCCAGGTACGGGGAGAGGGTGTCAGCACCTTTGCCCGGGAAGCTGGACAAAGGAATGGGCCGGCTGGAGGAGGGGCAGTTCAGTTTCTGTTTTGGGCTGAGTGGTTGGAATTCAGAGTATCCCAAGCTGGGATTCAACTACCCTGAACACCCAGAAGAACTAGATTGAGTGGTCCTGGTTGTGCCTCCAAGCTCTGCTGTAACCTCCATTCCTGTGTCGAATAAACCTTCTGCTTTACTGGCTGGCTGAGAGTCACTGGGAGTCCAGGAAGAGGGGTGCAGGACCGGATTACCCCACACTCCGAGACAGGAGTGGTGCTAGGTCGCTGTCTTTCCTCCTCGGCTCTGCGAGGGGATTGGGGAGGGGCCGATCCAGCTGGGGCGGGGCACTGCCTTCTACTACGGCTCTGCGAGGGGACTGGGGAGCGGCTGTTCAAGTGGGGGTGGGGGTGGGCAACTATCATGTATTTTAGGCCGCAATTTGTCAAGTCAGTCTGGAAAAATACTGGGACCCTTGCTATAATCATGTGACTGTCTGAGTTTTATCTGACCTTGCATAGTACAGTAAACAGGGCCTTTTATGGTGCCTACAGGACTGTTGCTTTGTGCATGCTGCGCGCGTGATAGTATGCTTTTGTCCAATTACATGATTAGTATGTATAACGTCAGTATGCATGGCTAGTCCTTATGTAACTGAAATCAACTATATGAGGAAGTAGAAGTAAAAATAAAGGAGAAGATTTTTTACTTGTTTACAGCTGTGTTGTGTGAGAATTTTCTGTGCTCCGCATTGAGACACCACAATTGGTGACCCCGACGTGATCCGATCCGGCAGGACCTGGTCGGAGTGCTCGAGAGAAGAAAAGCGGAGGTGGTGGCCGCGGCAGGAGGTACCGAGGGGATATCGGCTTCTGGTCGTCCGAGAGTGACGTTCGTGAGCTCACAGGTGAGCGGCCGCATATTATAAAGAAAATATGGGTTCTGCATTGTCTGTAGAGGAGAAGACAGTGCACGAATTTCTGCTGCGTACGGCAGAAAGGCAGGGAGAAAAGATTTCCCCTGAACCACTGTCCCGTCTGCTTAAATGGGGGCAGCGACGAGGATTTTTTATCACCCCGAACACTGTCTTCGACAAGACTGTTTGGGAGCGACTTGGATCAGATCTGTGGGAGTCGGTTGCCCACGGTAATAAGGAGGCTGTCTCCCTTAGTCAAATATGGTGCAAGGCAAAGAAAATAGTGGAGACACTCGCTGCTGAAGCAGGAGTTCAGGCCGCCGTGGAGGAGATTTTCCGATCGAAGAAGACGGACGAGCCGCCTGCGGTGCCGCCTGAGCCGCCCGCTGTGTCCCCGGCTGGGGATAAGGATGAGTCGTCTGTGGTGCTGCCCGAGTCACCCGTCGTGTTCCCGGTCGGAGCTAAAGAATTTTTTGCACCAGGAGAGGACACAGTTATCCCTACCGCACCTGGTTTTGACCCTGATGGGACTGGTATTGATCCTTGCTCGGTCCCTCTTCCTCCGGATTCGGATAACTCTTTTGGTAAAATGGATATCGATTACCCTCCCTATTCGGAATCCGCGGAATTTCGTGAGGAAATGAAACGGCAAGGATACCAGCTGCAGGAAATGCTGAATCACTTGTCCCGTATGGCGGGAGAGCCTGTCCCTCCTCAATCTCATCTTTTAAAGACTTTGCAGGACTATGAGAAATATAAGGCCCATAAAACTAAGCCACCGGATCCCACCTTGAATACGAGCGGTTACGCCGCTGCCTGTCTCACCTGTGGACGTTGGGCGTGTGGTATCCATGGAACTCCATCGCCGGATCCTCTTTGTTCTCATTGCGGTCGTTTGGGGTGCCGTGGAGAGTGTGGGCGATTACCAGGCCGACCAGCGCAGGGTCCTCTTTGTCTTCGTTGCTATCGTGTGGGATGCAATGGAGAATGTGGGCAACCACCAGGTCGACCTTTGGAACAACCACCAGGTCGACCTTTAGAACCTTCGAGCCACGGCAATCCTTTTCTCACCCAGCCACCCGCGGTTCCGCCGCGTCCAGCGACTGCGCCTGCAGTCCCGCCAACTGCCCGGCCGGTGTATTTCTCTGCAGGCGCTGGAGCGGGCTCGCCTGATCCGGTTCGACGATGGCATGGACTTATAAAAGAAGCACGCATAGAAGGAGAATTTCTACCCAGTGCCTTTCCGGTTATTACGCCGGACCCAAACAACCCTACCCGGCGACAATGGGCACCATTGGACTGGAAACTCATTCGTGAGGCACAGAAAGCTATAATGTCTTATGGCATGAATAATCCATATGTGCAGTCCCTCGTGGAGCAAGTATTTGTTGGACAAGCTATGTGCCCTTATGATTCGTCAAAGTTTGCTGACATGCTTTTAACACCCACTCAACGGCTGTTGTGGAAGGATAATTGGTTAAAGCGTGTGGAGCTGGCTATACTACGAAACATCGAATTGGATATAAATAATCCGTTACGTCTTGCTACTCAGGATATGCTTATGGGAACTGGTGCTTATGCAGACCCACAACGACAAGCCCGCCTTGATCCTCGAATATTACAGCAGTCGCAGAGATTGGCTTTGGCTGCCTTTAAAGATGTGCCTCAAATTGGTAAACCGATTCCACCGTATGCAAAAATTGTCCAAAGCCCTTCAGAGCCTTATTCAACATTCCTTGACCGACTTCGAGAAGCCATAGATCGCTCCCCAAATTTAACAGCCGAGGCGAAAACAGCCGTTGGGCTCGATCTTGCCACGCAGAATGCCAACGCCGTTTGTCGCCGTATCCTAGCCACCCTGCCAAAAACTGCCACTTTGACTGAGATGGTGGAGGCCTGCAGCAGAGCGTCAATATATGAAGAAACAGATAAAGCAGAAATACATGCAAAGGCCCATGCATCCGCGTTGGCGGTAGCCCTTAAGCCTTTGGTGAGAGCCGGTAAGCCTTCCCGCCCGTCCGGAGTTTGTTTTGCATGCGGAAAGCCGGGGCATATGAAAAAGGATTGCCCAAATAAGAATGCGCGAGCGGGGACTGAAAACACGACAAAGGCTTTTGTGGGAACCTGCAACCGCTGTGACAAATTTGGGCACCGTGCGTCTGAGTGCCGGTCTCGTTTCAAGAAGGACGGTACGCCGCTTCAGGGAAACGGGACGCGGAGCGCCCGCCGGGGGGGCGCGAAGATACAAGTATCTCCCAACCCCAAGCCGGTTGTTTGGAATACCTCACAGGAGCCACCCGAGGAAGTGCCGGAGTGGACTTGGCCACAGCCGCCGATGTAACGTTGGACAACGATAAGGTGCAAGTCGTTCCCTCGGTCGTGAATGGCCCCCTGGGATACGGACTTAGTGCTCTTCTAATTGGCCGTTCCTCTATGTCCAAACAAGGGATCTTTGTGCTACCTGGCCTTATTGATGCGGACTATACTGGAAACATCGGAATAATGGTCCGGGCCCTCTTCCCTCCAGTTAATATTGCAGCTGGCACTCGTATCGCTCAGCTGATTCCATTTCGCAGTTCCGTGCCAAAAACTAAATTAACGGAACGTGGCCCTCATGGATTTGGCTCTACAGATTCTCCACAGGTAGCTTTTGCCATGACAGTAACTCAACGTAAACCTTCCCGGATGGTGTGTCTACATGGCCCTGATGGCCGCCAGATCCGACATGATGCCCTTTTGGATACTGGAGCTGATGTGACTGTCGTCCCGATTCAGTTTTGGCCCGACTCCTGGCCCTTACAAGATGCCGCAACCTCGGTTAGGGGCATTGGTGGAACCCAACCCACTCACATCAGTACGTATTATATCACAATTTGCGACGATGAGGACCCTGCTACAACTGCAAAGGTGCGTCCTTATGTTCTTTCTGCTCCCGTCTGGCTCTTAGGCCGTGACTGTTTAAGTCAGTGGGGAGTCGTTTTACAAAACTCACCTTTTGCTTAGCGGCCATTGAGGGGCGGCCGATCCTACGGTTGGAATGGTTAACCTCTACTCCAGTGTGGGTCGCTCAATGGCCGTTACCAGCTCACAAGCTCGCCCATGTACACGAACTGGTCCAAGAACAACTTGCAAAGGGTCATCTCGAACCCTCTTTGAGCCCCTGGAATACTCCAATTTTTACTATCCCCAAAAAGTCGGGAAAATGGCGTCTGCTACATGATTTACGAGCAATAAATGCAGTTATGAAAGATATGGGAGCTCTTCAGCCAGGCTTACCCACCCCTACGATGCTTCCACGCAACTGGCCTTTACTCATAATTGATTTAAAGGACTGTTTCTTTACAATTCCTCTTCATCCTGACGACAGGGATAAATTTGCCTTCTCAGTCCCTTCTGTAAACAAAGCTGAGCCTGCTCAACGATATCAATGGACAGTGCTTCCGCAAGGCATGAAAAAACTCACCCACCATCTGCCAGTTTTACGTGGCCTGGGCATTACGGCCCCTTCGTTGTGCACATCCCGACTGGCTTATTTATCATTATATGGATGATATCCTTTTTGCTGCGGCAACTCTTAATTCTGAAACAGCTATCTTGGAGATTACTTCTGTACTGCAGTCTGCTGGCCTCACTATAGCTCTGGACAAAGTTCAGCGACAAGCGCCTTATTTTTATTTAGGCATGCGCATTACGGATTCCATTGTGCGACCTCAAAAACTGACTTTTAATCTTACCGTTCACAACTTGCATGATGTTCAACGTCTGGTCGGCGACTTACAGTGGGTCCGTGGACTTTGCGGCATTTCTAATGAGGATCTTGCTCCCCTTCTTCAACTTCTTAAAGGAGGCCGTGATCCAGCTGAACCTCGATCCTTGCAACCGCTCCATGAAGCTGCTCTTCGTATTATTGCCGATAAGATCACCCTTCGGTATTCCGGTCGTATTCTTCCGGGATCGCCTGTGTCCCTGGCAATACTCTCCAGAGATACCTCCCTGGAGGCGCTACTTTTTCAATGGCTTCCTGATCTTCCTGATCCCCTTGTTTGCCTTGAATGGATTTTTCCCTCTTCCCAATTTTCCAAAACGGTTACCACTCGACTAGAGGCTATTGCATCGCTTCTTATGACCGCTCGCTCCCGTACCGTTGCAATTACGGGAGCTGATCCTGATGTTATCTATGTGCCTTTTAATGCTCCGTTATTATCTCACATTTTTGCTACTGATGTTTCTTTTGCTGTTGCCTTGTTGAGTTATACTGGTCGACTTACCAATCACTACCCTCCTCACCGCCTCTTATCAGTGACAATTCCTTTGGAAAAGGCTGTCATGCGACAGTCTTCCCCTGTCCAGGGACTTACTGTGTTTACTGAGGCAAGCGGCAAAATGGCTCGCGCCGCCATTTTGTGGTATACTGCTGGTGCCTGGCATCATGAAATGGTGGTCGCTGAAGGATCTCTGCAAGTTTTGGAATTTCAAGCCATTATTCGTGCCTTTGCTAAGTGGCCCACCACCCCCCTTAATATTGTCAGTGACTCCCTTTATGCTGTGGGTGTTACAAGCCGCTTGGAACGTTCTCTTTTGAAACAAGTGCCTAATCCTGTCCTGTGGCAGGCCCTTTTAAAACTTTGGCATTTACTTGATGCCCGTTCCTGTCCGTATTTTATTACTCATATTCGCAGTCATTCTGGTATTGTGGATGGTCTGGCCCAGGGCAACGCCATTGTTGACCAATTGGTTGGTTCGGTTCATGTCCCTGATTCTTTTGCTCAGGCTCGTCTTTCACACGACTTTTTTCACCAGTCCGCCCGTGCCTTAGCCAGACAATTTAAGCTTCCATTATCCACTACCCGTGCCCTTGTGGCCTCTTGCCCTAGTTGCCAGCAACATGTTTTGCCACCTTCTCTTGCCTCCGGTGTTAACCCTCGCGGTTTGTCCTCCTTACAGATTTGGCAAACTGATGTTACCCTTTTTCCTGAGTTTGGCTCCCTCAAATATGTTCATGTTACAGTGGATACCTTTTCAGGATTTATATGGGCAACAGCATTGGCCAGTACTGGCTCCCGAGATGTTATTAAACATTGGCAGGTTTGCTTTGCTGTTATGGGCATTCCCGCGTCCATCAAGACTGACAATGGTGCTGGATATATTTCTCGTCGTACAGCTTGCTTTCTTTCTTTGTGGGGAATCTCTCATGTTACCGGTGTGCCTGGCAACTCCACCGGCCAAGCTATTGTGGAACGCTCTCATGCCTCCCTGAAACTTCTTTTGTTAAAACAGAAAGGGGGAGTTGCCCCCGATGCTGATCCATTGTCCCGTACACCCCATGCTCGCCTTTCAAAGGCTTTATATGTGCTTAATTGGCTACAGGTAGGACCCCATAATGTCCCACCAGTTATGCGGCACCTTGCTGGTGCCACGGGCCAAGATTGTCAATTGCCCCGTCCACAAGTTCGATGGTTTAATTATACAGATCAAAAGTGGCAAGGTCCCGCGGATTTATTAACATGGGGAAGGGGTTATGCTTGTGTCTCTACTGTTACAGGTCCTAGATGGCTGCCCGCGAAGTGGGTTCGACCGTGGCTTGCCCGCAGTAACCCGGAGCAACCACCGAGTGACCCACCGAGTGACCCGGAGGACGCAAACCAGGACGACGATATTCCAGACCTTCGTTTTCTTTTTATTTGAGATCAAGATGTGTTGGATAATTGGACTGTTGTTTTGTATGATTTTAATGCCCGCTGCAGCCGCGCCGGATTTAGAACAGCGCTTGCGCTATAATATTTGGGTGCGACTGGCTAATGTGCTTAATCAATCTGAATTCTGTTTAACTGTTGCACCCGATATGCATGGCTTGTTGGGCACATGCCTTGTGCCTGTTTGCAAAGCACCTGAAGATTTACCTATACCGAGAACTTCTGGCTTGTGTAATTTGCAGTGGTATCGGACGGCGTCCAATAAATCTATGATACAATATACCTCGTTAATAGACTGGGGTACCCCCAGTTATTCTCTCCGCCCGGACGCTGTGCAACTTTATACCCCTTTTGTTGCCAATCATCCCAATAATACGTGTGCGCGCATAGTAAATTGCTCCAATCATCGCCCAGTAAAAGGCTGCCTGCACACTGGGCCAACTCGCTGGAATTGTACAACCCTTCAAAATGTAACCAGTAATTATGCTCATGTTCCTTTGCCTAGTGGGTGGTTTTTTACCTGTGGAAGTCGTACGTTTAATTATGTTCCTGCCAATTTATCTACTGCTCAGTGTTGTCTTAGTCGCCTGGTCCCTATAATGCCTTCAGCAACTTTGCTTGATCGAACCACCCACTCACGAGCTAAACGAAGTGCTTCCCCTTTGACCCCTGAATGTAATGGGAATGTGACCCTGCTTAGTAAGGCTGAATATGTTTCTTTAGCTGCTTCATTGGTGGGTCTTCTGGGCTTGGCAGTAGGATATGGGAGAAATTTGGCCGAGCTTGCCTGTCTATTGGCTAAAACCATTAATACCACATCTAGTGCTATTGGATTATTGAACCAGGAACAGCAGGAATTGCGGCATGCTGTCCTGGATAATCGAGCGGCTATTGATTTTTTGTTGTTGCAAGAACATTTGGGATGTGAAGCTGTAAAGGAAATGTGTTGTTTTAATTTGACTGATAATAGTAATCGTATTCAACAGCAAATCGCTATGCTTAAGGCTTATGCGCTAAGCATAAAACAAAATGATGATCCCCTGTGGGCTTGGCTCGCAGGTTTTGGTTGGCCCAGCTGGCTTGTGTCTTTGGCTCATACATTTATTATTGTTTTGCTGGGCATCCTGTTATTGATACTTTTTATTCCTTGCATAATTCAGTGTATTCTGCGCAGCTTGCAGCGCCTTGTAGACTCTGCATTTAATAAAAAGGGGGGAATTGTGGGCAACTATCGTGTATTTTAGGCCGCAATTTGTCAAGTCAGTCTGGAAAAATACTGGGACCCTTGCTATAATCATGTGACTGTCTGAGTTTTATCTGACCTTGCATAGTACAGTAAACAGGGCCTTTTATGGTGCCTACAGGACTGTTGCTTTGTGCATGCTGCGCGCGTGATAGTATGCTTTTGTCCAATTATATGATTAGTATGTATAACGTCAGTATGCATGGCTAGTCCTTATGTAACTGAAATCAACTATATGAGGAAGTAGAAGTAAAAATAAAGGAGAAGATTTTTTACTTGCTTACAGCTGTGTTGTGTGAGAATTTTCTGTGCTCCGCATTGAGACACCACAGGTGGGGCGCTGCCTTCCCTCCCCAGCTCTGTGAGGGGACTGGGCAGAGGCCATTCCAGTGGGGGCAGGGTGCTGGGTTCCCTCCCCAGCTCTCCGAGGGGACTGAACAGCGGCCTTTCCTGCGGGGGCGGGGCACTGCCTTCCCTCCCCAGCTCTGCAAGGAAACTGGGAAGTGGCTGTTGCTGCTGGGGCAGGGCGCTGCCTTCCCTCTCTGACTCTGCTAGGGGACTGCAGAGCAGCTGTTTCTGCGGGGGCCGGGCACTGGATTCCCTCCCGAGCTCTGCGAGGGTACATGGGAATGGCCGTTCCAGCGGAAGCGGGGCGCTGCCCTCTCTCCTCAGCTCTGTGAGGCCACTGGGGAGCATCCGTTCCTGCAGGGGCGGGGCATTGTAACTCTGCAAAGCCACTGGGAAGCAGCCGTTCCTGCAGGGGTGTGGCACTGTCTTCCCTCCCCAGCTCTGCGAGGGGACTGGGGAGCGGCCGTTACTGCGGGGGAGGGACGCTGCCTTCCTTCTTGAGCTCTGCGAGGGGACTGGGGAGCAGCCATTCCAGCGGGGGAGGGGCGCTGCCTTCCCTCCGCAGATCTGCAAGGCCACTGGGGAGCGGATGTTCGTGCTGACATGGGTCGCTTTCTTCCCTCCCCAGCTCTGCCAGGGGACTGGGGAGTGTCCTTCCCTGCAAGGGCGGGGGGCTGTGTTCTCTCCCCAGCTCTGCGAGGAGACTGGGGAGCGGCCTTTCCTGCAGAGTCTGTGCTCTGGGTTCCCTCCCCAGCTCTGTAAGGGTACTAGGTAGCAGCCGTTCCTGCGGGGGTGGGGCGCTGCCTTCCCTCCTTAGCTGTGTCAAGGGACTCGGGAGTGGCCGTTCCAGCTGGGGTGGGGTGGTGTGTTCCCTCGCCAGCTCTGGGAGGGGACAGGGGAGTGGCCGTTCGAGATGGGGACGGGCGCTGGGTTCCCGACCCAACTCTGGGAGGATACAGGGGAGGGGCAGTTCCAGCGGGGGCAGGGCGCAGACTTCCATTCCCAGCTCTGGGAAGGGCATGGGGAGTGGTGGTTCCAGCGGGGGGGGGGGGCGCAGGCTTCCCTCCTGTCATAAACAGACGGTTAAGGGTTAATTTCTCTTTTACCTGTAAAGGGTTAAGAAGCTCAGTGAACCTGGCTGACACCTGACCAGAGGACCAATCTGGGGAGAAGATACTATCAAATCTTGGTTCAGGGAAGTCTTTGTTGTGCTGTTTGTTTTGTTCTTTGTTCGCTCTTGGGGCTAAGAGGGACCAGATGTGCAACCAGGTTTTCTCCAATCTTTCTGAATCAGTCTTTCATGTTTCAAAGTAGTAGATATAGCCAGGAAACGTGGATCAATCTTATGTTTGTTTTCTTTATTTGTAAATGTGTCTTTTGCTGGAAGGATTTTTACCTCTGTTTGCTGTAACTTTGAATCTCAGGCTAAGGGGGCGAGGAGGTCCCTCTAGGCTATATAAATCTGAATACCCTGTAAAACATTTTTCATCCTGATTTTACAGAGATAATTTTTACCTTTTCTTTCTTTAATTAAAAGCTTTCTATTTTAAGAACCTGATTGATTTATTTCCTTGTTTTAAGACCCAAGGGGATTGGGTCTGAACGCACCGGAGATTGGTGGGGGGTAAAGGACGGGGGGGGGACGTTAATTCCTCTTTGTTTTAAGATCCAAGGAGTTTGGATCAGTGTAGCCTCTCAGGGTAACCCAGGGAGGGGAAAGTCTGGGGGGAAAAAGAGGGGAGGGAAGGCTAATTTCTCCTTGTGTTCAGATCCAAGGGGTTTGGGACTTGGATTTCCCAGGGAAGGCTTTGGGGGAACAGGAAGTGTGCCAAACACCATATTTTTGGCTGGTGGCAGTGTACTAAATTTAAGCTGGCAATAAAGATTAAAAGTGACCATGCAGGTCCCCGCTTCTTGGACGCTAAAGTTCAAAGTGGGGAAAAAACCTTGATACCCCCCCAGAATGGACCCTGCCTGGGCAGACTCGCTGTGGGAAGCAGACGGAGGGTCAGAGGATGCTGAATGCTCCAAGGAGAGACCCAGGAGTTAAAGACTTGTGAGCTTCTTGCCCTAAAAACTTCTGCTCCAAGGGAGAGGAGGCTCCTCAAAGTCCTGACTGGTTTTGTGGGCAGCAGTTCCAGAGCATCGCCCAGGGTCTCCGTGACAACTGGTGGCAGAGATGGGATGTACTGCACCCCGTGAATGGCGCTGCTTGCAGTAAGTGACTGGGGAGTGGTAAAACAAAGGAGAGATAATGAGAACCAGGCGTGCTGAAGGCTCAGAGAGGGACGGTTTCAGGGAGCGGTTAACCTCTGGGAGTGTGTGACCAGCGAGAAGGACTGTTGGAGTAACAGGGTCCCCCTGAGGACTGCAGCCAGCAGTCTCAGGGGCAGAGGAGCTTGCCGCTCTGCCCTGGGAGAGAGGATTTTTGCAGTAGCAGGGTTCCCCTGGGGATGGCAGGAGCAGTCCCAGGGGTGGAGGAGTCTGCAGCTCGACCCTGGCAAAGAGGTGGTGACCATGAGAAGGGGCTGCCACACCAGGGGTTCTTCCTGGAAACCATGGGGGAGCCAAGAGCACACAGGCCTGTCAGTCCAGAGCCACTTGGGAATGGTGAATTGATGGCCTATCACCATCTCCTTGAGAAGGACATTGTGATCCTGTACACAAAGAGGGTTACGCACGGGGAAGTTCACCAAGGCACAGTTAATCGTGAGTGGGAGGAGAAGGACACGTCTGAGAAGCAGATTCCTGACCCAGATGGGGTTACAAAAGGATCTGGGAGCAGCTGGAGCAGCAGCCAGAAATCCCCGAGGGTCTGGTCTCCAAACAGATGATGGTTTTCACGATCGGGTTCCCCATCAGGGGATCAAAGACATATGGGATGGGAGCAGAGCTTGAGAGGATCGTGAGAGCAAGAGCCTTAGGAAAAGCTGCAGAAGCAGCACCAGCATGGACTGGGGATGGTGGAGCAGAGAGACATAGGGGGCTGCCCAAGGGTCAGTGGGGAAACATGCCTGGGGTGGCAAGACCCTGGGACAGAGAGAACTGTGGTGGTGCAGCCGCAGATGCTGAGGGGCTGTGGGACCTGGGTGAAGGTCCCCAGGGTGAAGCCCCCCGTCCTGCATATGGCCTGGATCCCTGTGCAGACCCAGGAGGGGTCTGGCTGGCTGGTTGTTGGGGTTCTCCAGGATATTGGCTGGGAGGCCCTATTGGCGGCTGACTGTGTCTCTTTGAGACAGGATCCAGGCCCTGCTCCTGTAACGGCCGAGGGTTTGAATTCAAATCCAGGGAACCAATTGGGTAAGACGGAAATGGTCTGTGAAAATGCAAATGACGTGGCTGGCAGGGGGGAAGGGCTGCTGGGCTCAGGATACCTGCCTACCTGTAACCAGCCCCCTGGGGCTGAGTGGGAGGGAGAGATGCTCCCCACCCCCCTGCACACTGAAGAGGGGGCTCACGCTGGCTCTGAGGCTGTGACTAAAGCAAGGAGCTCGCTGCCTGCCCCCACTCGAACCGCCACTCCCCAGGCCCCTCCCACACCTGGGGAGGGAAGCCAGTGCCCCGCCCCCGCTCGAACCGCCACTGCCCGCTCCCCTCTAAGAGCTGGAGAGGGAAGCCAGCGCCCTGCCCCCGCTTGAGTGGCCACACCCCATGCCTGTCCAAGAGCTGCGGAGCGAGGCCAGTGCCCTGCCCTTGCTGGAACCGTCACTCCCCAGGCCCCTGCCAGAGCTGATGTGGGAAGGCAACGCCCTGCCCCCGCAGGAACGGCCGCTCCTCACTCCCATCGCAGAGCTAGGAAGGAACCTAGCGCCCACGCGCCCAGGAACGGCCGCTCTCCAGTCCCCTCGCAGAGCCAATCAAGCGCCCTCTCCCTGCTAATACTGCTGCTGCCCAGTCCTCTGGCAGAGGTGAGGATGGAAGGCAGCGCCCCGCCGCCGCAGGAACGGCCATTCCCAATTCCCCTCGCAGACCTGGGGAGGGAAAGCAGCGCCCTGACCCTGCAGGAATGGCCGCTCCCCAATCTCCTGGCAGAGGTGGGGAGTAAAGCAGCGGCCCTTCCCCACTGGAATGGTGTCTCCACTGACCCCCTGCAGAGCTGGGAGGGCCCCCAGCGCCCCGCCCACCCAGGATCATCCACTCCCCAGTCCCCTCGCAGAGCCGGGGAGGGAACCCAGCACCCCACGCCTGCAGGAACGGCTGCTTTACATTCCCCTTGCAGACCTGGAGAGGGAAGGCAGCACCCCTCCCCAGCAGGTGTGCACACGGGCCGTGGTCATGGCCGGGAGCGCAGCGCAGAAGCTGCTCCAGCCCTGCAGCCTGCAGGGCAGCGTAGTGGGGCTGGGGGCAGCACGGAGCAGGCAGGGCCCAGGTGGGCGGGGGGCGGAGACACAAGTGGGGCGGACACACTCCTGCCAGGAGCTGCCTGATTCACCCCTTGCCCGGGAGCTGCAGGAGGGGCCCGGATCATGGCTCGGCTGCAGAGCTCGGAGCCCAGGCTGGGCCCAGGAGTGAGGGGATGGGGGAGCTGGGGGTGTAGCAGAGGTTGGAGCTGAGAATTGGTTGGAGATGGGGCTGTGCAACTGCCGCTTGGTGGCGGGGGGGCCATCTGGCTTTTTTTTTTTGCTCCGCCCCCCCACATCCCAATATTTCATCTTGACATCTGGTCACCCTAGCCTGCTATGAAGGAGGATGTCTGGACCAAGGGGCCAGGGACTGGCCTTTGCTAGAGAAACCACTGTCAAGTTTTAGCCAATTAGGACAAGTCAGCAAATAAGAACAACCTCAGGTATCAGTAACTGCTATAGGTTGCAAATTCCTACATGCAGCAGTTTCTGGCACTACACCTGCACAGCTCTGCTCCCCGGCTCTTCTCGGGCTCCTGCTCTCTCCTTAGCTCTGCCCCACTCTCACCCAGGCAGTTCCAGCTCACATGGAGGATGGGACCCCCTGGCCTGGTGACTCCCTCATTACACTGCCTGGCCTGTCAGTGCAGCTAACTTGGAGCTCTGGCCTCTCCCCATTGTCCCTGGGGACTGTCAGTCTCAGGGTCCTGATTTCCTATTGATCCTTCCCCCTTCTATTGGTGTTGGGAACTAGCAAACCAACCCCCGCCCCCACACACTAAGTTTTAGTAAAGGGCCAAGAGCCCCCTTACACAAGCCAGTCCCATGAGGGTCACCGATGTGCAGAGAAGGCAGCTTAAGCTGGTGCCATGGTGTAATGGGCAGCACTCAGGACTCTGAATCCTGTAATCTGAGTTCAAATCTCAGTGGGATCTTGTGTTGGCTTGTGGTCATAAGCAGCAGGTTATATACATTTGTGGTGCTTGGGCTCCAGGAATATGCAGGGCTGGGGGCCCTGCTCCAGCAATATTTGGAGTTGGGTCTCGGGCCCTGGCCCTTGCCTGGCACCCCTCCCCCTGCGGCGGTGCGTCCCTGCCTGACAAAAAGCAGCATGGGCCTGTCTCCTGCCTGCTCCTGCTGCTGGAGTAGAGGGATTCTGGGCAGAACTGCTGCCCCAGAGTCCTAGTGCAGGCTGCCCTGAGCTCCCTCTGAACCCTGATCCTGAGCCCCCTCCTGCATCATGAATCCCTCATCCTCAGCCCTACGCTCCCTCCCAGAGGCTGCACCCCTTCCTACCCCCAGAGCCTGCACCTCTCACCCCTTCCTACAACCCTACCGGAGCCTGCACCCAGCACCCAAACTCCATCCTAAAGCCTGACTCCTGCACCCTAATCCCCATCCCAGGATCTGCACCCCAGACCTCCCCCCTAAGCCCCTTCCCAGAGCCTTAGGCAAGTGGGGATGGAGTTTGGGGGGCAGAGGAGGGGGCGGGTTCTGGGCACCACCAAAATTTCTACAAACTTGCCACCCATGCTTGTGGTAAAGCCCCAGAGCTCAACTTCCCTGTCTCCAGCTGTGTAAGAGTGAATCTTTCCCCT
Source organism: Gopherus flavomarginatus (assembly GCF_025201925.1). Taxonomy (NCBI): domain Eukaryota; kingdom Metazoa; phylum Chordata; order Testudines; family Testudinidae; genus Gopherus; species Gopherus flavomarginatus. The sequence goes on from NC_066623.1 coordinate 46,388,561, forward strand.
CCTGCTGGGTGACTCACACCTCCTAGAGCCAGGTCTTTGGCTGCGATGGCCACAATGGGTTAGGGCTCTAGAATTTGCTACCCTGATAGCTGGGATTCTTGCTGCTGCACCTGATGTTCACAAGCTTGGCCCTTGTGCTTCCTGCCACACTTTTCCTCTGGCCCACATGGCGCTTGAAGAAAGGAGTGCCAGGGCTGGGATTAATAGTCAGGGCTTGGCAGGAGGGAAGAAGATTCCCAGGCTGGAGCCCCACACATCTTCCCTCCTCCAGGCACCTAGAGCAGAGGCAGCCCAGCTCTGTCTACTGGATACCTCAGCAGAGTAGGTGAGTTCATGTAAATACAGTCTGGTCCCAAAGCCTCTTCCCAACCCTGGTCATCAGTAGCTGCCAGGGGAGAGCTCATTCACACCTCGCTTACAAATCATCATTTGAAATTCTAAGGTTGGCCAACACTGCCGAAGCCAATGCACCAACATTGTCAGCAAACACAACAGCTGGGTGAGGAAACCCGGCTTTGTCCAGACTTTCCAAACCTATTTTACTTTCTCAGGTACAAGTAGTTTTCATATGTTGTATCTGCTTTTAAAGTGTGTGTTAACGTTTCAATTTCCATTCAAATTTGCAACCAATGACAACATTGGCAGCACTGCATGTAACTACCTGACCACTGAGGGAAGGACTGTTGGGGAAATTCGAGGAAGGGGGTGCACAGCCCCCTGGCTGGGGGGCGTATAGGGAATGCCCAGTTTCACTGAATTGAGTCTCCTACTGCAGCACCTCAGTAGGTTACATCAGAGATGAGCTGCAGTGTCTAGGCGGTGGGATGCCTGTGCCTTTAAAAGCCCAGCCCTGGGAAGCTCATGCTGAGAGGTGCTGCCTGTGAGAGCAGAAATAAGAAAGCCCTCTGCTCCCCTCACCCTTGTTTGCAAACACTGGAGTCTCAGCCCACTGGGATAACTGTTACCCCTCTGCCCCTGCCTGTGCCAGGGTTTAACCCTCTGGCAGCGCCTCCCTCTGGGCTTAACTCCGGCTCCTCCCCCGCCCAGATTTTGCCCTTCAGTCCCTCTCCTAACTCTGCCTCCAGCTGTTTGACCCCCCGACCAGTCAATTTTCACCCCCTGCTCAGACCCTGGCCACCCCCTCCTCTGATTTGCCCCTCTTTGCCCCTTTTTAATCCCTGTAAAAAGTAGTGGATGCTGGGTCCCATTCTCTGGAGGGAGGGCTGGGCACCTGACCCCTGCCTCCCCAGTGCTCAAAGTGCCCCATGATCTTGCGGATGTTTGCTGAGTGCTGCAGGGTCATCCAAAGGGGGAGACAGACGCAGTTAGGAGGTGATGCAGCCAAGGGTGCCTCACTCAACACTGAAATGCAGCCACTTCTGGGGTGAGTTACACAAGTCAGCAGATGAATTTGGAACAAGAAACGCACTGAAAGGACCGAGGCAGCTGCAGGAGGTGGAGAAAACCAGAAAAAGCAGTATCCCTGGATCCCAGCCCTGCCTCTCCCCCACTCTACCCCCTAACCTCCACTCCCCTCCCACATTTGAGGGGAGAACCCAAGAGTCCTGGTCCCCAGCCTTGCCCACCCCCATATTTCGATATGGCTCCATCCAACAGCTGCCCCCACAATTGCAGGGCATTGCCATGGGGCACACCAGGGCCTGCCTGTTTGCACAGGATGGGCAATGCCAGTGTCCCAGGATGGGGAGAGACGATGCTAAGGGAGAAGCAGGCAGCAGACAGCTCCCATGACAGAGAAAGAAATGCTAGGGGGTGCTATGCTGCAAGGAGTGAAGGGGGTTGGCAGGGAATGGGAGGATCTTCCCTCACAGCAGGTGAGTCTGTCTCCCTCCCAATTCCTCCCCAGCCCTGCCACAGCCCAGGCTAATCCGGGCCCAGCTACCAGGGTTAAATTTGGCCTGGATTCCCCAGCTGCTGGGGGTGGGGCGTGGGGCTGAAAAGAATGAGCCTCTACTCCCCCTTCCCCAGACACAGTTGCATGGGCACAGACCAAAGGAGCCTGCAGCACTGCTGCCTAGAGGAAACTGAGGCACCAGCCACTGACAGACACATCATGGCTCTCCTCATCCTCATCCTCTTTTCCATATACAACCTGGCCAGGGCAGGGGGGTGTAAACTCAGGGCAGTTGCATAGTTAACCTGTGGAACTCCTTGCAAGAGCATGTTGTGAAGGCCAAGACTATAACAGGGTTCAAAAAAGAACTAGATAAGTTTATGTTGGATAGATCCATCAAGGGCTATTAGCCAGGGTGGGCAGGGATGGTGCCTGTAGCCTCTGTTTGCCAGAAGCTGGGAATGGGCAATAGGGGATGGATCACTTGATGATTCCCTGCTCTGTTCATTCCCTCTGGGGCACCTGGCACTGACCACTGTCAGAAGACAGGAGGATACTGGGCTAGATGGACTTTGAGTCTGAACTAGTCTGGCCGTTCTTATGTCTCCCTTGGAGCAGCAGTGACACCCAGTGGGCAGTCAGAGTAATGCACAGAAGGTGTTTTGCTTGGGGCAGCAGTGACACCAAATGGCCAATCAGGGTAACACACAGAGTATGTTTCCCTTGGAGCAGCAGTGACACCTCGTGGTCATTCAAGGTAATGCACAGAAGGTGTTTCCCTTGATACAGCAGTGACACCCACTGGTCAGATGGCGTAGTGCACAGCGTGTGTCTGCCCTCTAGGAGCACTGACACCCACAGACCAGCAGGGGTGGCATCAGACTCTTCTCCTTTAGTGGGGGACTGAGATGGGCTAGACAAAAAAAATTGGGGGGCTGTGCCCCCCATCACCTGGTCCCACCCTTCATGGGGGCCATGACTCTGCTCCTTCTCAGTTAAAGGCCAGGCTCATCTCCTCTCCCCCGGGCTAGGGTTTACAGCAATACAAACTTTATTAAAATAAAATAGTAAACAGGGTTTACTTTAAATATTCTAAATCTGTCCAAATTTTAGTACTGAATCCAAAGTTCTCTTAAAGATCCCATCAGTAACCAAAACCTAAATGGAAACCAAAAACAAGGCTTAATTTAAAACCCAAACATTAAGAAAAACTTTGTTTGTAAAAATAAAAACTAACAAATGCTGTAAATTAATAATTTCAACATTTTATCAAAAAAGTGTGCTGCAGCAGAATGATAAAATAACATCAAATAAATAAGCATGACCACTAAAACCTCCTATCAAGGAATTGAATCCTTGAATAATGGTCAAATCTGTATAAAATATGCAGAACTATGTCAAAACTGGTGTTGCAGGACAGCCATTCAATCCAGCAAATGTCAATTAAAAGCTCCAGTCCAACTAAAAAAACCAAAACAACCCAATAAACCAAAATGGTCACAGCCTGAAACAAACCTACACAGAAGCAAAATTAAACCTGTACCAACAGGAAGAAACGATGTAAATTTCTAATTCTAACTTCTTGTTTCTCCCAGGAGGAAGGTGTTTTGCACCCCAGTAACCAGGCTGTCACTGCAGCTTTCCTTTCACTAAATAAGATTTGTACCAAATATAAATTGCCCTCCAATTTCTCTAAGAGAAATTGAAATTGTATCTTTGCACTAATATCCCAAGTGTGCAAGTCCATCCCCTCAGAGCAGCCCCACACCCTGAGACCAGGGAAGAATCCCAAATGGTTTGTGCATTTGTAACCCTGGGGCCTGAAGCTGACGAGAGGAAAGGGAAGTGATCCATCTGGGAGCTTTCTGATACCACCTGCAGGGAGCACAGGGATTTGACTGAGTGACATCCTGGCTTTATTTTTCACCTTGTTCTCCACCAGCAGGATCCACTGGAGAGCTCGAGAGTGACTTGACCATGGCAGCATCCTATTTACATATTAAAAGCTGGCATTTTGGGGCCAATGGGGTGAAATGTGAGTACTTTTGGGGTTGGGACCCACATGAGAAGGGATGTGGACAAACTGGAGACAGTCCAGAAGAGGGCAATAAAAATGATTAGGGGACTGAGACACATGACTTACAAGAACCTACAGGCCATATCCTGTATGTTAAGCTAAGGCAAAGTTAGCATATCTATATTGTGACCTTTTACTCAGCCCACGTCCAGACTAACCCGCGGCATCGGCGGGTTAAAATCAATTGCTCGGGGATCGATATATCTCGTCTAGTCTGGACGCGATGTATCGATCCCCGAGCGCGCTTACATCGATTCCGGAACTCCATCAACCCGAACGGAGTTCCGGAATCGACATGGAGAGCCGCGGACATCGATGCCGCGCCGTCTGGACGGGTGAGTACCTCGATTTTAGAAATTCGACTTCAGCTACGTTATTCACGTAGCTGAAGTTGCGTATCTAAAATCGATTTTAATACCCTAGTCTGGACGTGGCCTCAGAGAGGAAAATCGACCTTTATCATGTTACTTAAATAGATAAGTACCCATGCCTGTCCAAGACCTCTACCTAGACCAATCGACAATGGAGAATGGCATAGGGTTTTATTCAGTGTTGTACCCACAGATTTAACAGGTACACTACAAGGTAACTTACGTGCATATGTACATGTCATCAACAAGAACAAACATACTAGCCTATGAAGTAAATGTACCCTAATGTTTTGTGGGTGAGGAATGAAATTTGGGCATAGGAGGAAGGATTTCCGGCCCTTGTGCCCTATAAAAGAGGTAACCCACCTCGCTAGAGCACTTTGCTCTATCATTGTGACTTACTTCCTCCACTCTCTCTCTATGTACTCTCAGTAGGCTGTACTTGTTCTGAAACTTTAAGTTTCAAGGGAACTAGGATAAGTTCGGATTCCCTACGTTTTTAGTCTTTGTTTATTAGGTTTTGATTTTAAGTTTAACATATTCAAGTAAACCCTAAGTAACACTAGCTTTTTCTAAGCACTGCATCTTTCACTTAAGAATTGAGAAACCTGAACTGCAAGGCTGGTCCTGTGTCTCTTACCACCAGGTTATCAAGGAAGGCTGTGAGTATATTAACCAAATCTTTGTTGCATATAATGCCATATGTATCTTTTGAATAGCAGTAATGCAAATGTAACTTTGCAAGTCAATTAAATTAAATAACATGTAAGCTAATCAATTAAATTTTCATCAAATTATCCAAATTAATATTATTAGTACACCCTACATCAGGCTACATGGGACAGAGAGTTGGAGTGCAGAGGGATGAAGGCACTGGTTATAGAGGTGCCGACTCTGAGGTGGGGTTAGAATGAGACATTCAGGGTGCAGTAGAGGACTCAGGGTTAGGATAGTGAATGCTCTGGAATGAGGCCAAGAAAGAGAAAACTGAGATGCAAGAGAGAAATCAAGCTAGAGCAAAAACCACAGAAGAAATGTGCAATGTGAGCTGCAGAGGGAAGAAAAAACCTCTGCCTCTCCCCTCTCACCAAAGCTTCTAAGAAAAAGATGAGAGACTTCTCTTTCCCACTACAACAACAATTCCAGTTGACCTGGACTGAGGAAGGAAATCTTCTCCTTTGCAGCACTAGCAAACCTGGACTGAGTCATGAACACCTCCCTGCCTCCAATCTGCTGTTCCTGGCCTGGGACACGGGAGGGGCTCCTCTCTTCTCCATTTGGGACATGGCGGGATGAGAGAAGTGACAGGGCTTTACGGGAAATAATTATTTGCCTGATTCATATGCAAGTCCAAGTCCTTGTTAACACAAACAAATGGTTTATCCTGCATGCTGATGCCAGTTTGGAGGGTCTGGGAGCAGTCCCATACCAGGAAGTGGAAGGAAATGTAAATCTGTAGGCTTTGCCAGCTGAGGACTGTCTGATACCGAAACTCGCTATCCCATCCACCAGCAACAGTTCTTGGTCTTGAAATGGGCCATCACTGAGAAATTTTGAAACTACTTGTGTGGTGCTCAGTTTCAGGTGTGGACAGAGAACAATCCACTGACTTATGTGTTAACAAGGACTAAGCTGGATGCTACAAGGCAGAGATGGGTGGCTACTTTTGCTAGCCATAACTTCGCATTCAATACCAATGAGTTGGTATAATAGGGAATGTGATTTATCAGGACCACCAATTCTTGGCTGGGGGGAGGATGTAAGCAGGGTGGCTATGAACCCTACCCTGCCATCTGTTGGTGATCTGTTGTAAAGGCCTTTTGAGGCTGATGTCATTTGCATGGTTCCACTCACCCCGGATTGCATGATGGGGGTGCTTGTCCAAAGGGTCATTTCGGCTGCTGTGGGATCCCCAGTCTCTTTCTAATTAAGGCAGGGGTGATAACGTGCAGTTATTCCAGTGATAGGAATCAAAGACAGTAGAACGGAACTTAGCAGTTCATGATTTCGGGACTCACCCGAACCTACATAAAACTCGTTAGGCAAGAGACATGGGTTCCAAAGCATAGTGAAATAAGAGAGATTGAAAAGGAATGTTTGTGTTTAGTATAATGGATTGTTTCTGAAACTTCTAAATGCACATTTTATGTCATTTGTATCTTTTTAGTTTAAAAACAGAGCTTTTTATGTTTCTAATACATACTTAATTCTATGCCACAGATGTAAAGTTTTTAATAACTAAATACAATTTTTAGACACACATAAACTGTTGAGTTTTAATCTCATTTCCACACTGTCAGTTGTAAGCAACTCCATAATTGGAGAAAATGTTCCTTACCACTCAGGACAGCAAGAAAATTTAGCAGATTGGACACTGGGAGATCAGCTGTGGGACACAGCTTTTGTGACACACCAACGATCTCTGAAACCAGATTGTTAGTCACAGGTCAGCAAGTGGGTTTATGCAAATTCTGGACTCTGGGACCAGAGCTGGGGTGGGAAGGGGGAACACAATTTTTGTGGCACATGCACCATCTCTGCAACCAACCTTTGCTACCTCACTCCATAACACCCCCCACACACAGAGCAGCCTTTTTCCTCTCAGAACCAAAACATACCCTGAAAAAGATCAAACAACTGAAGCACTAACAACAACTCAAAGAGATTCAAAAACGCTTCTGTCTTTACACACCAGGAAGGAAACCAGCAGGCACAAACCAACAAGAGCCAAACAAACATCCATTCCTATCTCCCACAAGCTTTGGGTCTTTGGAACCCAGACCCCTTAATGGGTGAGTACTTTTCAGGCAAGGGTGAAGCTCTCAGGCTTCAAATGCCAGGTACAGTTACTCTCTCCTTGATCCAAAACGAACAGGAAAATACACTGCATTACTCCTGCCCCAATAACAAAGAGACTGGGGATCCCACAGCAGCTGAAATGACCCTCTGGACAAGCACTCCCATCATGCAATCTGGGGTGGGTGGAACCATGCAAATAACATCAGCCTCAAAAGGCCTTTATAACAGATCACCAACAGATGGCAGGGTAGAGTTCACAGCGACCCTGCTTAAACTAGATTGTGGCAAAGATTCAAAAACACTGAACGTTCAAACTCACCAAACGCGGGTCAAGCATTCCTCATCGTCGTATCCGCTCGCTATACTCCACACCTGAACGTAGCCCTCACATGGACAACATACCCTCCCAACTCAGTGTCTGTACGTTAACCTTTTACCCCCAGTCGGGGCTACTGCAGGTTAGGTATTCCTTATGCCACCCAATCTTAAACCGAACTTCGCACCCCCTGGGTAATCTGTACGTTGTTCCCTGATCACCAGAAACTTCTGCGCCTAAACGCTGTACCGTACACTTCTTTTTTTCTTTCAACGTCATCTTAATAAAATGTTGACATTTGTTCGAGATTCTGGCTCCTGTTCCTTTGCAAGGCGTGTGCGTTTGCGCCGGGTTTTAGTCTGCTAAAACAGCGAGGGGGGCCGATTGAGGACCGACTCGACCTGCCATTGGCTCGCATGGCTCTGCACTCCGTCAGCCGTGGCGGGCCAGGCTGCGCACGTGACTCAGGCTTGGGCAGTACAGCCGCTCTTTCCTGACGAGGCATGAGGTAGGCCAAGAGCTTTGCACAGCCTACAGGGAAGTGGGAGGGAGGCGTCTTTCAGCCGGCGTGTCTCGTCCGCTTCTCCCTTGCCACTTGGGCGGAGGCGGGAAGGGAGCAAAATGTTCCCGGCTGAAAGTTTTTGTGCTCGGCCTCGAGGATTAAGCCTGAGCCTCTGGCATGGCTGCTGGGAGACAGGTTTCTGAATGGCATCCAGCACGCTCTTTGGGCCACCAGCTGAAAGCACTGAGGCCAAGAGGCAGCAAAATGGCAGGCCTTGGGGAAGCAAGAAAGTAGCACGGGCTTATCACCGTCCCCGGGTGGGCTTCTACCACCATCCTTTCGGTTAACAGCCGAATGCACTGACCCATTGCGCCACAGAGACAAGGGCAGGCAAGGCTGTATGGAGCCCAAAAGTCGGGAATCAGCTCAGGGTACGCTCTAGCATATGCATGCAGCTCTTAGACAAGCAATAGCAAGGAACTGGACTGGTATGCAGTGAAAGTTCTGCGGGAAGGAACTGAAAAGAGCACTGGGGCTGCGGTACAGCGCTTGCACCTACTTTCTTTGGCCTGTTTTGCTGGAAGAGTTAGTAGGGCGAAATTCTTAGTCACAGGTCAGCAGGTGGGTTTATGCAAATTCTGGACTCTGGGACCAGAGCTGGGGTGGGGGTTGGGGGCACAATTTTTGTGGCATATGCACCACCTCTGCAACCAATCTTTGCTACCTCACTCCATAACAACACACACACACACACACACACACACACGCACACACAGCAGCCTTTTACTTCTCAGAACCAAAATACACCCTGAAAGAGATCGAATGGCATAACCTTAACCCTAAGGCACTGGGGCTCCTCATGGTTGTGTGTTCCACAGTTTGATTTTACCCACCACATATCAAGTGTGAACTTCTCAGGTAGTAGAATAGCCTTAACATGGGGTTATAGACATTCTCCTTGGGCATCCTGACTCTATCTTGCCACCCAGGTGTTGAACAGCCAGGATTCTTTTCGTACGCTTAGAAGGCATGCTGTCTCAACGAAGTCCAAGCAGCATCCGGGGGGCAGGAAGTTTCTTCCTGACAGGGATTTTTATTCCATTCCCCCAGAGCTCAAGCTGATGGGCGCAAGTGTTTGTGCAGGTCTCTGCCTCCTCATGGATGCGTTACGGGGAGCAATCAACCAGGTCTTTTGTCCATGGATGATCCACAGTGGCTTGTCTGATGTCTCAGTCAGGGCCTTCTCTTGTTGGAAAGGAGATGATGCCTCTTCTGTTAACCTAGCATTTTACACTTCATGCTTCTCTCCTGACTGGTGGCAGGGTGGCGGCAAGGGGGTTTACAGCTGTAGTGCCAATGCTTACAGTTCACCTCACAACATGGGCTACGACTGTTATAGGTGAAAATAACGCATGCAGCAACTCACGAGCTTGTCATAAACTCAAAACACATTTTTATGAATCTAATGCCTGTTTTAACAACACTAACAAACAGGTGAGCAAGACTAGTTTCCAGTCATGCATTTGTCACTTTTCAGTAAGGCCTAGGGGCCTTGGCATGAGCTGGCACCTGGCCTGCTATTGTCAGAAGAGGATCTTCCCTCTCTTATCCCCAGGTATCTGTACTGGGAGCAGTACTGTTCAACTTATTCATAAATGATCTGGGGAAAGGGGTAAACAGTGAGGTGGAAAAATTGCTCAGGATAGTTAAGTCCCAGGCAGCCTGCAAAGAGCCACAAAGAGATCTCACAAAACTGGGTGACGGGACAACCAAATGGCAGATGAACGTCGGTGCTGTTAAAGGCAAAGTAATGCACATTGGAAAACATAATCCCAACTATCCCTATAAAATGATGGGGTCTAAATTAGCTGTTACCACTCGAGAAAGATATCTGGGAGTCGTTGTGGATACTTCTCTGAAAACATCCACTCAATGTGCAGCGGAGTGTTGGGAATCATTAAGAAAGGGATAGGTAAGAAGACAGAAACTATCATATCGCCTCAATATCAATCCATGGAACGCCCACATCTTGAATACTGCATGCTGATGCGGTCGCCCCAATCTCAAAAAAGATCTATTGGAATGGGAAAGATTCAGAAAAGGACAACAAAGATGATGAGGGTATATGGACCAGTTTCCGTCTAAGAAGAGATTCATAAGATTGGGACTTTTCATCTTGGAGAAGAGACGACTAAAGGGGGATATGACGGAGGTCTATAAAACCATGACCAGTGTGGAGAAAGTAAATAAGAGAGAAAAAAACGCTGTGGCTCTTCGGCGGCAGCTCAACCACACTGCTTCTTCTGCGGCAGCTCGGCGGCGAGTCCTCCCTCCCTTCCTCTTTGGTAGACATTTGGTGGCAGCTCAAAGACTAAGACAGGGAATGGAGGACCCGCAGCCGAATTTCTGCTAAAGACCCAGACGTGCTGCCCCGATACCGGACAGGCCGTCCCTTTGAATTGGCTGCTCCAAGCACCTGCTTGCTACGCTGGTGCCTGGAGCCAGCCCTGCTCCCGTGACAAGCAGGGGCTGGTGCAGAGCGTGGAAGGGCAGGGAGATGACATCTCCTCTAATAGTGAGGCCCTTTCACAGCAAGGGCAGCACCTCCCCGGAGTAGTACAGACCCACCTACTCCTCCTGTTTTCTCCTGACACCAGCACCACCCTTCCTGGCACCGCCTCACGGCAGCACCTGCTTCCAGACTCGCACCAGAAATGGGAAGTCTGGGCCAGGCCTGGCAGCAGCTGTCAGGAAATGGAAGCAGGAGACACAACCACTCCCATGGTGCTGTGGGGTCTGTCCTGGCTGGTGGGAGATGGAGGCAGTGGACACTACCACCCCCATGGTGCCGTAGGGTTTTCAGGTGGGGTGCCCTCCCCAGGGTTCGGCTTCAGGGGACGTTTGGCATCTTAAGGAACTTGGGGGGAGGCTTGGAGGAGGTTTGAAGACCAACAGTGAAGGGGAAGTTGGACACTGGCCAGAATACCAGAGAGACAAGCCAGGTGAGGTGATACCTGTTACTGGACCAGCTCTGGAGTCACACAGGGTCTTCTTCATGGAAGGAGAAAGGTGCTCATAGCATCACAGTTCAATAGAAGGTGGAACGCTCTTCCCCGAACACCAGATTTTCCCCTACTTCTTGGAATGGGGGAGCTGTCCCCACTGTCCTGTAAACAGCCCCACCACGTAACCCAGAGGTGGCTGCATTTTAGCACCAAGACACCAGTGATCACCGCTCCAGAGGAGATGGTACATACAGGCCAATGCCCTACGTGGCCACCAGACGTAACAGACTGTGCACTGTCTTAGCTGGCCACACACCTTATTGCCCCAAGAGGTGAGGTACACACAGGCTACTACTCAAACTGGGCACCTCGGGTCACTGCAGCAATGGTTGAGGGGGATACAGGCAGGGTACTGCCGCATATGGCCACCAGGTGGCACTGCTGCAATGGTGCTGGTGGGGGGGGATCATAAACGGGCCACTGCCTGAAGTGGCCACTACCACAATGGCGTGGGGAGAGGGGGAGGGAGATACCAATAGGGCACTGCCACACGAGGGCACCATGGGGAGGTCACTGCTCCAATTAGTAGAGATACACATCGAGTAGTGCCCCAACTGGGGGCCCTATCCCAGAGACAGAGGGGGCTGGGGAGAGAAGAGGAAATCAAAGGCCACTGCCTCACTTAGCCATCGGGGTCACTACCTAAATAGGGGACACACACGCACAGGGCACTGCCTCACCTGACCAGCAGGGGTCACTGCCCCAATTGGGGGATATACAGAGGGTTTTACCTCACAGGAGTCAGTGCCCAAGGTGTATTCTTCACCTCCCCCAAGGTGGCAGGGTGGCTGTGTCAAGCAGTGCCCTGGGTATCTTCCAACCCCTTTGTGGCAGTGAGCCTTGCTTCTGGTGTGTATCACTCCCCCACTAGGGATGTGCACTGGTGGCCAAGTATGGCAGTGCCCTTTGTGTAGCCCCCTCTTCCCCCCCACCCACCGCAGGGTGACCAGATAGAAAGTGTAACCTAGCTTGTGTCTTCCATACCTGGCACAGGGGTAGAGAGGATAGGGTGACCAGATGTCCCAATTTTATAGGGTCAGTCCTGATATTCAGGGCCTTTTTCTTATGTAGGTGCCTATTATCCTCCACCCCGTCCCAATTTTTCACACTTTCTATCTGGTCACCCTGCGGGGGGGGGGAGAGGGGGCTACACAAAGGGCACTGCCATACTTGGCCACCAGTGCACATCCCTAGTGGGGGAGTGATACGCACAAGAAGCAGGGCTCACTGCCACAAAGGGGTTGGAAGATACCCAGGGCACTGCTTGACACAGCCACCCAGGCACCCTGCCACCTTGGGGGAGGTGAAGAATACACCTTGGGCACTGACTCCTCTGGCTACCAGTGGTCACAGGCCCAATGCAGGCGTTGGGGGGAGTAAATACACACAGAGGACTGCCCCACCTGGGCAACACGAGTGACCGAGATGAGAGTGGGATATGCAGAGGGCTCTGCTCCAATGGCTGATATACATACAAGGCCCTGCCTCACCTACCCACCAGCACTCACAGGCACAGTGGCAGTAGTGAGGTCACATAGACAACTAACCTCAGTTGCCACCAGGGGTCACTGCAGCAATGCTAGGGGGGATACATGCCAGGCATTGCTGCCCCTCGCCACCAGGAGTCACTGCTCCTACAAGAAGGCACCTACAGGACACTCCCATGCCTGGCCAGCAGAGATCAATATCACTGGGGAGGGGCTATGGGGAAGCAGAGAAAGAGCAACTAACTGCAGTGGGGAAAATCATAATCTACCGGGGAGAAAGAACGGACTCCACTAGGACATCGCACCAACTCCGGCCAGGCTGGATACCAGCAATTCGGGGCTGGAGCAGCTCCAGCTAGAGGCTGGGTGGAGACAGGTGACCTCGGTTTCTGCGCTGAGCAGGCTGCTTTGGCACTGAGGAGGGACAGGGAACCCCCAGGCCAGGGTCTTGCTGCCCAAGGAGGGGGAGATCTGCGGCACTCTTTGGAGTAGCTGGTTAAGCAGCCGCGAGCCACATGCTTCTCTCTGCCTGAGCTCTCCATGAGCACATTACGCACAGGTGTGCGCTGGATGTAGGCACCAGTGTAACAACAGGGCTAGACTCTGCTGAGTGCTGCCTGTGAGAGACAGGGGCAGAGTCAGATGGACAGATGGGGGTAGGAGATGACAGAGTCAGCGGCCATGAGCTGAACCCATCACAAGTCCAGCCTGTGACATCACCATCCGTCCCTACAGCTCTCCATCTGTCCCGCTGTTTGTCCAACCCTCAACCCCCCCATCCATCCCCAATGTCTGCCACACACACCCCTTCACCCATCTGCCTCACACACTCATCTACTTCCTCATGCATCCTGCTGTCCCTCTGACTGTCCCTGCAGTGCCCAGCACAAGGAAGCATAGTGGACCCTGAGCGAGGCTTTTGGGTGATGCAGTAATGGAGCTAGCGGGTGAAAGGGGCATCTCTAATCCCAGCCCCACTTCTCCTCTGCCCAAAGCCATGACCGCGAGCCCACCCCTCTCACTCTCAGACCTCACAGCCCCAAAGACATGACTGGTCACTCACACTGTGACCCAATTACAGCAATGAGGTCTTCCCGAAGACAGGGGGTGGGAGGAGCAACCCCCTTATCCTGGCAGGCAGGACACATCCTTCCCAGTATAGCAGAGATCCTGCCCTTGGGCAGATAGACCAAGATGAGCCCATAGGAGACTGGGGAAGGGGGAGCACAGGAAGAGAATGCAGGCAACTGAACATGACAGGTGTCCATGAAAGGAGAGAGAGTTTGAGTGAAAGTTGGCCAACACAGAGAGAGAAACCTAGAAGGACAAAAGAAATTCACAACAGGGAGTCACCCTCATGGATCCAACTTTCTGCTAGGGAGCACATACCACTCCTGGCCAGAGAGATGATCAGCTCTCGCAAATGGCAACATCATCTCCCCTGAAGCCACAGCTAGTCCGGAAACCCACACCCAGGTAATGGGAAGTCCTTGCCTGGAGCCAGGAGGGCTGTGACCAGAGCCCTTCCCAAACCAGATACACATCTCACCGACAGAGATGGTTACTCTTGTCCCAGTTGGGCAGGTCCTGCCTGGCATCAATAGGATTCACGCTGTCACTGCTCTCGATCACTTTCCATCTCACCTCAGGGCTGGACTCCGTCCCCGCGACTTCTTTTCCCTTGCTATGAAACACAACACAAGAGGAAAAGAAAAAGCAGTGGTGGTGAGGCTCTTCTTCTCGCTACTCCAGCACACCAGGGCTTCGGCTTCAACCCTCCTCCCATTCCGTCATCACAGCTACAATTAGAAATCTGAGCCCGGGGCTCACACCTGCTTGTCTCCCCAATCCTAGGCCCTGTCCAGCATGTTTCCCTCCACAGAAGTTACCTGGCCTCATCATAGACTCCATCTTCATATTGCTCTTCTCCTTCCCAGAGCTCCTGCTCTGCTCCTCAGACCTGTCTGTCCTCAGCTCTGCAGGCAGAGGGGAAGGGGCATGATGGGAACACACACGCCCCATTCCACACAGCACACAGCATCCACAGGGCTACCAAAACACCTCATCTTCGGCCAAAACCACACCTCACCCCGAGGGAGCAAAAAGCCTTTGTGAGCACAGCACACACAAGACAGGAAAAGATTAACACCCACATCCAGCCCAGCCAAAGTGGGAGTTTCCTCACCTTCCTGGCCACAGGTCCATGGGGCTCATGGAAGGAGAAGTTTGCTGGGCTGTGGGGGTCTCTGAAGAACTAGCTCAGTATGTGAATGACTGGGATGTTTGTGGAGGCCTGACTGTGGGTTGGGGTGTCCAGGAGGACCTAAGGAAAGGGAATAGGGGGATTAGGGATAGAGGAGAGTGGCGTTACCAAGGAGCATTGTGGGAATGTGGGTTTTAGAGAGCCCAGAGTGGATGGGTGTCGGCGGGTTGGACGACCCCACAGTGGTTGAAAAGGGGAACCTGGCAGGTTTGGGTGCAGCAGAGATTGAAGATGAGGAACCTCACACCCTGGGGATGGACTGTGGGAGTGGGAGAATGGGAAAGTGGGGCCTAGCAATAAGAAATGGGTTGGAGACAATTAGGGGTGGGGCGCTGAGGATGGGGATGGGGGGGGAGGAGGAGGAAGGAGGGGCGGGGTGCTGAGGACGGGAAGGAGGATGTGGGAGATGGGGCAAGAGGAGGTTGGTGTTGGGGTGCTGAGGACGGGGGGGAGGAGGAGGTCGGGCGAAGGGAAAGGCCAGGAAGGGTGTACACGATGGAGGAGGGGATGCTGGGGGCTGAGGGATCCCCACAGATGGGGGTGGGGCTGGCGAGAGGGTCACAACAGATGAGGGGACACTGGGGGGCAGGTTGGGGGGGCTTGAAGGGGCTGCTGGGGCCCTACAGAGGGTGAGGAGGGGGCGGTGCTGGCAGGAGAGTCACAGTGGACGGGGGGGACACTGGGGGGCAGGTTGGGGGAGGTTGAAGGCCCCGCGGCCCCAGGCTGCAGCTTGTGGGGCTGCTCCCAGGCAGCTCAGCCCCCACCCGCTGCCCTCCAGGCCCAGCCGGGTGTGTGTGGGGGGGGTGAAGCCCCTTCACTCCACGCTGCCTCTGCCCTGTGCCCCCCCCCGCCCGGCTCCAACGGGCCCGGGGCTGCTCCCGGGGCAGGGGCTGGGCCTGGCGCTTGGAACTGGGTGTCTGAGCCCCCGACCCCCCCCCCGTGCGGAGCCGCCACTCCCCGTCCCGCCTCAGCGTCCCTCGGCCCGGCCCCGCCCACCGGCTGCCCCCGAGCCCGCGTCCCCCCAGCAGCGCCGGGGAGGGTCCCACTGGTCCCCCTGGCGGAGAGGGCGGGGGCAGCGAAGCCTCGGGGCGAGGGAACCAGGCCCTCACCGCACGCGCCGAGTCTCTGTCCCGCGCTCTCTCCGCCAATCAAGGAGCGGGGAGGGGCGCGGCGAACTGACGAGCTACGGGCCTTGCTCCAATAGAGGTCGCGTGTGAGAGGGAGAACTACGCTACCCACTGTGCACCGGGAGGGGGCGCGTTGCCTCAGCAACCGTTCGTCACTTCCGCTCTGAGACGAGCCAGGAACAACAACTCCCAGCCTGCCCCGGGGCCCTTCCGTTCTCTCGAGCCCAGGTGAGGGCGGGTCCCTGGGTCAATCGCACACCTCCCGCCCCGCCCCCAGAGGTCCCCGGCCCCGCCCTCCTCAAGCTCCGGCTGCTGACTCGAACTCTCGTGTCCCGGGGTCTCGGCCTGGCCCCGCCCTCCGCAGCGCGGCGCCCCCGGTGTGGTGAGGGCTGACGGGCGCCCGCTTCTCCCCGGCCTCGTGTCTGCCCGCCCCTATGTGCCCCGCGGGGCTGCCCCACTCGGGGGTGGCGTTGGGTGGAGCCCTGTGGAAATAGGGGGGTGGGCAGGGCTGGGAGCCAGGACTCCTGGGTTTTCCCCCAGCTCGGGGAGGGGAGGTTAGGGGGTAGAGTGGGGGAGGGGCTGGGGGGGGTCTCCTGCCCGAGAGGCAAGTCCAGGAGCTGGTGTCGGGCAGCAGGTCACTTGTAGGCCCCGAGTGTCCGATCTGGAAACAGCTGCCTGTCCCCGTGCCCGGGGACTGCGCGTGGCTGGCAACCGTCTCCTTGTACCTGAGAATTATCCATACACTCCAGGGATGTGAGCCCTGTGCTCCCCTGTCAGTGCCTGGGGCACAGAGCCATGTGTACGAGTCACTCTCTGTGCGGGGATGTCAGTTCATACAGACTTTGCTGGTGCTTTTTCTGCAGCCTGTGGTAAAATGAGGCAATTAACTAGATGCATTGATGGAAGTTCTCTGCGTACCCTCAGGGGTACATGTACCCCTGGTTGAGAACCACTGATGTAGGGGAACCCAGGCCCACCCCACCCCATTCTGACTTCCAACCCCATACCCTGGGCAGCTGATTCAGCTTTGCTTACTTTGCATCAGCCTCAAGTCAGCTTCACTGGGTCACCAGTTCCACCATGGCCAGGCATCAGAGAGAGGAAGTTTCCTCTCAGCTGTAAAAGCAGCAAGGGCTCCATGAGGGGTTGGTGCTGCTGGAGAAATTATTTACACTTTCTCTAGTCTCTGTTTCAGATTTTGCCCCATTTTCTCTTTAATTCTCCAATGTTAATTTAACAATCACAGATTTGGGATATTTTCACACCCGTTTGACCTGCAGCAAATTTTCTTCCTTTCTTTGGGAAATTGTCCTTATCATTCCCCAAAGAAGAAGGGGCTTAATGGGTGCAGTTTGCAGAGCCCTGAGACACAGCTGCCTCTAGGGTGGGCTGGGGTGGCCATTCTCTGCTGGCAAGGAAGGGGACAGGAGGAAAAAGTCCCCAGTGGAGGCTGTCCAGCACAAGATTTCGCAGTCCTGGCTACTGCTACCCCCAACTGCCAGTCACCTGCCTGTCCCTGCTTCTGCCTCTTCCCCACTGCCAGGGAGTTTTCCTGCTCCACACTCACTTCATGTACCTCTTAAAGCACCTCCCCAAAGGGCTCCCTGCTGCCATGTGAATGGTGTGGGTGTGGGTGTGTGTGGGGGGGAATTATTACTGCCTGTTTATTGAACTTCCACTGTCCAATTACTCTCACTTAATATAAAATCTCTTCATATTCAGGTGGTTTTCTCTCATTAGCAAATGTTTCTTTTTAGACCCATTTCTTCCCCAGTTCTCAAAGATAGATATAAAATATCCTGTGTGCAGTGCTGTAGTAGGCAAGGTGGTCCCAGAGTACTGGAGGCTTCCCCCTTGGTTTGTGTACAAATGTTTGGTGTTATTCTCCAGCCCTTTCCTTATGAATCCTAACATGATGTTATCTTTTTTGCTGGCAGCTGTGAATTGAATGGAGCTTTTCATTGATCTGTCTACAGCAACATGCAGATCCCGTTCTTAGGTTGTGTAGCCGATAATCTGTTCTGCTGCCGTTGCTAGGTGTAATGCATGTTCAGTAGGGGTTTCTCCCCTCTTCCCTTTTTGTATTTCCTCTCCCTACTAATGTTGGGGTGTCCTTCTCCTCAGGTTAGTGTATTAATGATCTCATCTTGGGGTCATATGTGTCGATTCGTTGCTACGTCTTCAGAGAACTATCCATGTTGACTCCAAGATCTCTTTCCTGATTAGTTGTAGCTAAATTAGCCCCCATCATATTGTATGTATAGTTGGGGTTATGTTTTTCCAATGTGCATTACTTGACATTTATCTACATTACATTTCATTTGCCATTTTGTTGCCCGATCACTTAGTTTTGTGACATCTTTTTGAAGTTCTTCACGGTCTGCTTCGGTCTTAACTATCTTGAGCAGTTTAGTATTGTCTGTGAACTTTGCCACCTCACTCTTTACCCCTTTCTCCAGATCATTTATGAATAAGTTGAATAAGATTGGTCCTAGGGCTGACCTAGGAAAATCACAGCAGTAAGGTGGAGTCTGGAGTCACAATGGGCAGGTCACATGTTCATGCATGATTCAATTTGCAGGCCGTCGCCATTGTTTACATGTTAGTTTGAATGTTCCCAGGAAAGCTCAGATGTGGACTGGCGTTTTCCGAAGTCCATTGTCTGTGAAGCGTTTCTTGACTGGGCACTTACTGAGAATAGTCCTTTCTCAAGAAGCTGACCAAATGCATCACGGAGGCTACTTGAAATCAAATACATTTGAGATACAAGTACGTAGCCCATGTTCATAATTTCAAATACAAAAATAGTACACACATACAGCTAGTATAATTATAACCAGCAAATCATAACCTTTTCATAGACACCTCACACTACAACTTTTGCACAATATTTGTTGCAAATATATAACAGTGGTGGCAGCAATGATCTATATGGTCCCAGTTGATATTAATAATGTCACAGCCTACAGAGAAGTTAGAAGGAGGCGTCTTCTAGCAGGCGTTTCACCTACATTTCTCCATTGCCGCTTGGGTGGAAGCGGAAATGGAGCAAACACGCCTGGCTGAAGGTTTTGCATTCAACTTTGAGGATTAAGCCTGAGCCTCCGGCATGGGTGCTGGGAGATGGATTTCTGAGTCACATCCAGCACAGTCTTCGGGCCTGAGCTGAAACCACTGAGGCCAAGAGAGATGGGTTTAAGGTAGCCTTTGAGGCTCCCAGCAGCTCTTGAGGAGCAAGGGGTTACTGCTATCCCTGGGGGGGCTCAAACCACCATCCTTTCGATTAACAGCAAAACACACTGACCCATTGCACCACAGAGATACATGTCTGCTGTTACCAAGGCTGCTGCCTAGCAACCTGTGCATCTGCCTGCCAGCGCTAAAGCTCGCAAGGCAAGTGTGGGTGCTGGAGGTAAAGAGCCAGTAGAGTGACACAGCAGCTCTAAAGGGGGGTGAAGGCCAGGAGTGAGGGGTTCAGGGCATGGAAAGGGGCTCCGGGCTGGGGCAGGGGGGTAGGGATGTGGGAGGGGGTGAGGGCTCTAACAGGGGATGAAGGGCAGGAAGGAGGGGTTCAGGGTACGGGAAGGGGCTCTGGGCTGGGATGGGGGTGGGGTGTGGGAGGGGGTGAGGGCTCTAAAGGGGGATGAAGGGCAGAAATGAGGAGTTCAGGGTATGGGAAGGGGCTCCGGGCTGGGCAGGGGGTTGGGGTGCAGGAAGGGGTGAGGGCTCCAGCTGGGGGTGTGTGTAACCTTCCCCTTTCCCTAGCCATGTTTCTGAGCCACCAGGGCCAGCACATACAAGGCCTCACTGCTGAAGCACTGACAATGTCCAGTGATGCTACACCTGGCCCTCTACTGACAGCTCAGGGGTTTGGCGTCCTCTGGCACTGAGACGCCACAATAATTACAGGGTTATTTCTAATGGGTTAAAGCAGAACTTGTGCTGAGATTAACACGTCCCTCGTGGGTCTGGGGGTTTTACAGCATGAACTGGCTCTGCGTGTGGGTACTGTGCATGTGTTTGAGTGATACTAACACGGCTGAAACACACAATTCCCCATCCTGGGGGTTTCCATCCCCCCGATTCTTTCCACGGGGGGCGCTGACCCGGCTCCTCTACGGCCAGATGCCCTGATGGGCAGCAGTCGGGATGTTGGGAGAGGTTCTGTTTTCTGTGGCTAGTGACAGCCCCAAAGTGACTCCCACCAGCCCCCATTGTCTTGCGCTGCAGCCGCCAGTCTCTGAATTCTGGCCTGGAATTCGATTGGAACGAGGCCCTTGGAAGCTGGATAGACCACGAGTCAGACACTGCAACATTGTAGCAAGAACATCCATGTCTAGATTTTAAGGCCAATCAAGACAACTAAATAATCCTATCTAACCCCCATGCACGTGACAGGCCACAAAGTCACCCCTGCACTGAGCCCAACCACCAGGATTAAACCAAAATATTCCAGCTCTTAGGAGAATATCCCGTTGTGTGCCACAGACGGAGCATAGGAGAGGCAGAGGGGTACCAATACTGGAGGCCCCTGCACTGGAATTGATTTGGTGAGATGTACCCAGCTGATCTGGGCAAGTGACTTGTGCCCCATGCCACAGAGGATGACAAAAACTCCAACATCCCTGCCAGTGTGAGCTGGGGGAAATTCCTTCCTGACCCCAGCAATGGAGATCAGGGAGACCCTGAGCATGAGAGCAAGGCCACCAGCCAAGCACCAGAGAGAAATGGTTTTCTATCTCACCTGTGAGCACTTTCTTCAGCCCCCCATGTCCCCTCCTGCCAATCCGATGTGGGGTGGAGAATCCATCATTGCCCTGGGTACTTTGTTCCAGTGTTTAATCACCCGATTGCAAATGTGTCCCTTATTTCTCATTTTAGTTTCTCTGCCATTAACTCCCAGCCACTGGTTCTTGTTCTGCCTTTTGCTGCTGGGTTAAAGAGCCCTTCAGTACCCAGAATTTTCTCTTTGGGAGGGGATTTACACACTGTCATCAAGTGACCTCTTGGTCTTCTCTGTGATAAACTGAGCAGACTGAGCTCTTGTCTCACACTGGAAGGCAACTTTTCAGCACTTTTTTTAATCTTCTCTGCTCCCCATCCAATTTTTCATTCTTCATCTTAAAATGTGGCCAAGATGACTGTGTGCAAGAGTCCACTGTTGGTATGACCAATGTTGTACACAGAGATAACACTAGTGCCCTATATCTAGTCACTGTTCTCCTGTCTGTACATCCAAGGATGACCACAGCATCGCACAGGGATTTCATGCGGAGTTGTTTGTTCATTATGACACCTAAACCCTTCTCCAAGTCACAGCAGTCTGGCCTTACTCGTTAGTAAAGCTCAGTGTGTTTGAATGGCCACAGCTTCCCAAGTGCTCCGTAACATGCACAAGGGATTCCCCTCCTCAGTCACCTTCACCTGCTGCTGGTCTCTTGTCTCTTTCTTCTTCTCCAGGATCCGCATGTGTCATTGTGGGGGGAGTTCTCCTCCTCTCTTTGCCTGGGAGTGATGTGACCCCCCCGGATGGACTGACCAAACCCAGGATTCCTTCAGCCTGAAAGCAGAGGGGAGCCTTCCCCTGCTCCCTCTTTAAGGCTCAAGTCCCAGGTCCTAAATTCCCTGCCAAAGCACAAAAATCCACCCTGAGTCCAACTCCTCTCTCGGTGGTGATTTCCTTTCTCCCACAAATCTGTCTTGAGGACACAGCCCTGGGAACAGGTGAACACAGCCCCTGAGATTTCCCTTCGCAGCCTGCGAGGGGCAGTTCGCCCTATTAAACAGCTCGGGAATGTCGTCTTTTTCTTTTCTCCTTTCAAAAGTAACTTCTTGTATTTCTAGTCTCTTTATATGACTCCTCGATTTACCGCTTCCAATTCTCTGCTGTACACGCCAGCACTGGATCGGGTGAGGTGCCTGGAGCCATCCTGTACTTGGTACATGGGGGACTTGCAGGATCAGACCCTAAAACCACTTTGGAGGGAAATTTTAACCCCACCCAACCCCGACCTATTCCTGAGAGATGTCGGTACTGACCCAGGCCGCCGAGCACCATGGAGTGAAGAGACCAATTTTATCAATAAGTCAGACCCCCCCAGCTGCCCACTGCCTGGATCACCTCCCCCCAGGTGACGCGAGTCGCCTTCCAGAGCCATAGCTGGGCCCCGGGGGGCATCCACACAAGCCATGGGGATGGGCAGCTCCCAGGAATCACAGCAACGAATCTCCAGGCCGGAGGGTTTCCCCTAGTGCCTGATCCACCCTCAGGGTCCAGCCAGCCAGCAGCTTCCACCCAAGGCTAGTGTGCTAACAGCAGCAGCATGGCTGGGGGGCTCGGCTGGTGGCTGGGGCCAGTCGTCTGAGCATGAACCCAGCCGATCCCAGGAGATGGACCCGGGTCACCAGCCCAACCGACCACGTGGCTGCTGCCTCTACCCCATTAGTGTGTGAGCTCTCATGGACCACGCTGGGGAGATCCCCCAGCTGCAGGGTAGATGCCCCTGAGCGCCTGGCAGGGCACAGCTCCTGGGTGACCTGCCCTGCTGAGTTCTTTACTAGGCTGGGTGGATCCGGGGCCAAGGGTGCTGGGTGACAGGGGGGCGTTGGCTCTGGGCTCGGACTGTCACTTTCCCCCTTGTCCATTCAACAGGATCACAGCAAACGAAACCAGCTCAGCCTGCAGGGGAAGAGTTCAGTCCAGGGCCTGGTGCATTCTGGGAGCAGGGATGATGCAGAGAAAGGGCAGATACAGGGCACCTCTGAACACTCTGCGCAGAACTGCCTGTCCTGACCCACAGCCCCTGTTATCCCAGCCCTGGGCTCCTCTCTCACTGCTCTGCCTGTGCCCCTCACTCCCGATCCACAGACCTCCCCCGCTGTATCTGTGACTTCTGCTACTGAACCACTAGTGTGCTGACTCCTTTTGTGAGACATTTCTCTGCACAATACTGCTGCTATTCGAGTTACTGACTCCAGGAAACATTTTCCTTAGCCTGGTTCCGTGTGTCACTGGTTTCTATAGCAAAGGCCAGTCCCTGGCCCCTTGGTCCAGACATCCTCATTCACATTAAGCTTCAAGTTGAGAATCATTTCCCATTCCTGCTCTGTGCGCTCTCTGTGCAACTGCACATGGCTAAGCAAAGAGAACAAACCCCAAATCCCCCCTGTGCTTTGGGAGCCAGGTTTGCAGTGGGAATTGTGTAGTTCAGATGACTTCATGCCTGGGCATTGTGATTCTTTACCAGTTTCTCTGGCAGGCGGGGCAGTTTTGTGGTGATGGCTGAGTGGCTAAGGCGTTGGAATTGAAATCTGATAGGGTTCCCCTGTGCAGGTTCAAATCCTGCTCACAGTGAGGCCTGTGTTTTAGCCAGTCTCTAACCCGGGCAATACCTCTCTACAACCCCTGAGACACTCTCAATTCTCTCCCCACCCCAAGTAAATCCTGTTCTGCTCCTTTCATAGAGATGCCTGGGACACCACTTCTCAGCACCTGAAGCCTCTGGCGCTCAACTTATTGCCCCATAGATCAGCCATAGCCCTGGTTCTGCTTCTCTCTCTAGCGTGCAAAAGGAGCCAAGTCAGCGACTCCATGGGTGCTACAGGGCTGCAGAATCAACAGAGAGAAAAAAAAATGTGCCCAGCAGCCATCTCTGCCCCTGCACCTCCCACCTGCTAGCAGGCCTGGCTGATAAGCTCCTTCTCTTCTCTTTCAGTGCGTCCCGCTGGCCATTGATGGGGTGTGCTGGAGGAGTGAGGAGAGAAAGACGTGGGGCAGGGTGGGGTAGGAAGAGATTTGATGGTTTGGGGGCAGGGCCTGTGGTGGAACAGGCATTGAGCTCTGCCCGGGAACTCTCAAAGTCAGCACCTCTGAGCGCAGAAGCCTTCCCTGAGTCTGAGCTGCCAGGAGCCCTGCCGCAGAGCAGGTGCCACAAGTCTCAACCTCTCTGTCCCACACGTGGCTCTGGGCACCACCAGGAATCATTTGGCTCCTGGCACAGAAGGCACCTTAAAAGCTGAGTCCCTGGACAGTAGCTCAAACCCTGGCCCCTTCCATTAAGAGCCTGGTGCTCTACTAACTGAGCTAGCCAGTCTTGCTAAGAGCCTCCACCCCTCCTCTTCTTCTCCATGGCCACTGCCAATTCCTCCTCCTCTTCCTCCATCCTGCACCTGAGGGTCACTAACTCTCCTCACCTAGACAGCCAGCCCATCCACTGCACCCCAATCCCCCATGGCTGAGCCTCCCTGCCAAAGTCCTGCACCTGGCTCCATAAAATTAATTCTCACGTGTCGCTGGGAACTCTACTTCTTGTGCCCAGAGAGTCTTGGCCCCCCTCAGTAGAAGACCCGAGAAACACAGTATCTGCCTTTTCTAAAGAAGTGCTTGGAGGGGCTTTTTCTCACCTGACTGTGTGGCCTAATGGATAAAGTGTCTGACTTCAGATCAGGAGATTGAGGGTTCAAGTTCCTTCATGGTTGTGTTGCTGCAGTTTAACCTTCGTGCTGAAAGTCCTGCTCTCTTCTTGGCTGCTCTGGCTTCAGCTAGAGCCCTAGGAAGGAGTTGGGGGTTGGGTGTCACAAAGGCTGGGGCAGGAGCCGCAGGTGCTTCCAGTCTAGCCTTTGCCATTCCTGACTTGCCAAAGATAATGGGCAGCTGCCCGGGCTGGCATGTAGAGCAGTTTCCCTCTTCCAAGTGTGCACCTGTCCCTGTGCTTGAGGGGGCTTGGTAAATAGCACCTTGGGAGCCTGGAAGTTTCTCTTCTTCTTGCCAGCTGGGGAAAAGCCTCTTGGGGTAAAATCTCCTGCCCCACTACAAAAGTGAGCACTGTGAGTGGGAACAGACTGAGGCCACACCAGGGGGCTGGCCCTGCTTTCCTACCTTCTTCTGAGGTTGGCCACAGAGCATCAGCAGCTGCCCTGCATGCTGGTCTTTGGGTCGCTTTCAGTGGTGTTTGGCATGGCAGGGAGCAGCCTGGCCGGGGGTATTTGTGGCTGTCTGCTGGTCATGCATAGACATGGTCCTCCCCTCCTCTTGCCTTGCCTTCAGTTGCTCTGTGGCTTATAAACCTTCCCTTGGAGCTGTCAGCACCAGCCGCCCCCGCTCTAGGTGTCCGGAGAAGGGAAGGTGTGAGGGGCTCCAGGCTGGGCTCTACCTCCCTCCTGCCAAGCCCTGACTATTAATCCGGGCCCTGGCACTCCTTTCTTCAAGCGCCGTGTGGGCCAGAGGAAAAGTGTGGCAGTAAGCACAACGGCCAAACTTGTGGGCATCAGGGGAAGCAGCAAGAATGCCAACAACCAGGTCAAACCACAGGACTATGGGCGGCCATAGCCACTTCTACACCCCAATCCATTGCAGCCATCTCAGCCAAAGACCTGGTTCCAGTGGGTGTGAGTCACCCAGCAGGAGGGAAAAGACTCACTCTTAAACAACTAGAGACAGGGAAATTGAGCACTTTCAGCTCCAGGGCTTTACCAAAAACCAATACAAGGTCCTACTGACTTTTGAACTCAGACTGTAGGATTCAGAGTCCTGAGTGCTGCCCATTACACCATGGGACCAGTTTGTGCTGCCTTCTCTGGCCATTGGTGACCCTCACAGGTCTGGCTCGTGTAAGGGATTGTTGGCCCTTTACTAAAACTTAGCAGAGTTTTTGGTTGGCTAGTTCCTAGTCCCAATTGAAGCTGGAAAGGTCAATGGGAAATCAGGCCCCTGAGACTGACATGCCCTTGGTGCAATGGTAACCAACTGGTAGGGAACACATGAGAATTTGTTAATGTAGAAAAATTCCTGGTGAAAATTGGCAAAGCTGTGGAGATTTTGAAAAGTTCCAGTGAATTTACACATGAAGATACAAACAGAGAGACAAACACACAGAGAGAATGAGAAAATCACAGACTGCACAAACCCATACAAACATAACAAAAACCAAACCCACACAGAGCCATATACACATAAGGGAAAGCCACACAAAACATAGAAAGAACAAATCCACACCAAAAAAGACAGCAAAAGTCCACAACAAGTTTTGTGAAAGCACAAAAACCACATACCAAAAGAATACTAAGCAAAAAACCAATCTGCATGCAAAAATCATACACACACCGATGCACACAAAACTATGCCAGGCAGCCACCAAAATCCCACATGCACATCAACACAACAGATGAAAACCACACCAACATACAGAAAGTCAGGCAGGGTTTGAGTCTCACAGCGAAGAGGGTGAGCACACAGGTGGTTTGGGGAGCAAAGATTGAGGGGGAGTCAGGGGCAGTGCTCTGGGCTCTGCCTGACTCCTCCTGACACAGACGGCTGGTGGAGAGCAGAGCCTGGTAGATCTGTGGAATCTGCCGTGTTCTCTGTACAGAAAGGGGACCTCAGTGTCTTCTGAGCTGGAATTGTATTTTCTACAGGACAAAATGATTGGCAGAAGCCATTTTCTTAAAGAAAACTAGTGCTTTAGGTGAGGTTTGAACTCACAATTGCAGCATCGCTCTGCTCAGCACTGCTACTATAAGTCCTGTGCACTAACCCATTGCACCTCTGGTGCCTAACTGATGGTCTTGTTTCCTTGATTCATGGATGGATTAGGGGTTGAGGGAGTTGCATTAGCTAAATCAAATCCATATTAATGGCTGCAGAATGGCAGCAGCAGAGGTGGGGAGTCTCCTTCCATGTGATAGAGATGGTTCCCCCTTCCATTGCTGAGGGGAAAGTTGGTGCTTTGAGCCCACTAGGTGCTGGAATGTCCCATGGGTGAGATTAACAAGCCTCTTGAGAAGAGAAGAGACGGGAGGGGAAGTCTTTTCTATTCCTGCCTAGCTCCATTGGTCTCCTGTGGCCCTTTCGGCTCTCTGCTCCCCTGTTGGGGAGATGTAGAGACAAGCCCCCATCTGGGTGAGTCACCGAGAGGCTGTGTCCCATGGAGTGTGTGTGGGAGAGGGGGAGGGTTGGATTGGGCTCAAGGGGAGAAGGTTGTGTGTGACAGTGTGTGGGGGAGGGGGAGGGTGTGTTCCTTAGGATATAAATGATGGAAAACACAGGGGCAGTGACAGCGAAGCCCCATGTCTCAGTGTTAGGACCCTGTGTGGTGCTGCCGTTCACCTTCCCCTCCTATGGTCTCATCTTTCATTGAATCCAGCATTTTTTCACCTGTTATCATCCCAGAGGTGTCCCACATGCTTCAGATACAGTGTCCCTCTTAGAGACGCCAAGGACTGGAACTGATTTCAGCTGCTGGACAGCTCTGCTAGGTTTTTATACATTTGCACAGGAAAATGCTGAGTGTTTCAATTCATTTCAAGCCGACCACCCCCACCCCCCAATTCAGCGAACTCCTGAATATACTGGAGATGGGTCTGGAAATCGATTTTCATTCTAAAAAGTTTTTCAAGGTGTGACGATGTGGTTCTGGCGGGACCCAACCGAGAGTGCCAATTCAGGACCAATTGCTCAAACAGGGCAGTCACAGCCCAAGGCTGGGGTTTTTCCACCTCTATGGCAAACCAAACCAGCCAGACAAGAATGACTTCGGTTTCACCCCACTGGCTAACCATAAGTCACACAAGCAATTTCCTTAGACACTCCAGTCTCCCAGTATCACCACCAGTGCCACTTGTCCTAAGGATGAATGGTTATGAAAACCAACACCCCAGTAAAAGAAAAAGGTTCTCTCGATCCCAAAGGACTAAGCCCCAGACCCAGGTCAATATACACATTAGATCTTACCCGCAAATCACACTGTTGCCAATCCTTTAGAATCTAAAATCTAAAGGTTTATTCATAAAAGGAAAAAGATAGAGGTGAGAGCTAGAAGTGGTTAAATGGAATCAATTACATACAGTAATGGCAAAGTTCTTAGTTCAGGCTTGTAGCAGTGATGGAGTAAACTGCAGGTTCAAATCAAATCTCTGGAGAACATCCCCCCTTTACATAAGATTTGGTGCCATTACAGGACCTTGTTTGCAAACCATGTTCTATATGGTCCCAGTTTATATCAATAACGTCACACAATGGAATCACTTGGATTGGAACTAGGAAGCCATTACCCTGCAGGGAAACATTCACCCACTGATCTATACTCTCAACAAAGAGTGTCATGTATAGCTCACAGTAGGAACAGCTTTGAACCTGGGGGTTAGTAACTTTATCTCTATACAAACACCACAGCTTACAAATTCCTCACCCTTGCTCTGCGTCACCCCAGAGCACAACCACAACTCTCCTTGGACCACACACAGCTCCCCAGCTCCATGCCCATCAGTCTCTCCAGCATTGCTCCAATCCCTTAAAGCAGGGTCTCAACCCACAATTTACCTTAGGGCCAGTGCCAATCCTCCAGTCCTCCCATGGGCCAATAATGTCACTCATACCACTCAGTATCTGCCCCTCAAAACTGCACGCCCCATCTGTCTAAGGCTCTGGAAGGGATTTTGGGTAGGGGGAGGAGGTCTAGGGTTCAGGCCCTGGGTTGGGGCTGGGGATTGGGATGCAGGAGGGGTGCAGGCTCTAGAGGGAGTTTGGGTGCAGAAGGGGTGAGAGGCTGGTCTCTGGGAGGGAGTTTGGGTGGGGGAGGCGTTCTGGAGTGCAGGGTCTGGGATGGAGTTTGCAGCACCGTAACAAGTGCGAGGTGAGTGAGGCACTTGCCCCGGGCATGCAAAGTGGAGGGGCGCAGCTCTACCATGATCAGTGACGCTTCGGTGGCAGCTCTACCGCTGCTGCTTCTTCGGTAGCAATTCGGCAATGGATTCTTCTCTTCGAGACGGACTCAGGGACCTGCTGACGAATTCCCGCTGAAGGATGAATGAAGCGGCAGCGGCAATTGGGCAGCAGGTCCTTCCTTCCGACAAGGACTCAGGGACCTGCCACCAACGAGCCTGGAGCTGGCACTTGCCTCGGGCACAAAAATTGCTTGTTATGGCTCTGGGAGTTTGGGTGCTGGGTGCAGGCTCTGGGCTGGGGCAGTGGGTAGGGGGAACAGGAGGAGGGAGATTGGGGGCGGGCGGGAGGAGGTGTGTGGAGGGAAGGGTGCAGGCTGTGGGAGGGAGTTTGGGGGCTGGGGGGTGTGGAAGAAGGGGGTGCAGACTCTGGGAGGGGCCGGCAGCCACTGGAGCGAGCAGGCAGATGCTGCTCAGCTCTGCTGCACTGCCAGGGCCCCTTGGGGGGAGAGCCTGGGGGTGGCAGGTGGGGCCAAGGGAGTGACCCAGTCCCAAAACTGCTGGAGCCCCATGAGCGAGACCTGGGAACCAGGACTGCCTGCCAGACAAACATCTTTAAGAGGAGGTGTCCCTCTCCCTGTCAAAAAATGATCTTCCTCCTTCAGTTCAGTGTCAGCCTGAATTGTTCCTTATCCCGGCAGAGCCAGAGGATTGAAAGCAGCAACAATCAAACCCCTGTGTAGCTCGCAGGAATGAACATAAACACTCTCTGGTATCTGAGGAGATGTTTAGCTTTGCCCTTGGTCAACTACAAGGCTAAAGGGAAAGGAGATGGCGTTAGATATAAAGAGTGAAACACGACACATCATAGTTATGCCCATGGTGGCTGCAAAATCTTTTTATTTACTTCTTCTTATCAGTAGTGTATTGTTTTTTCTGGAGTCCAGGCCTTGATCAAAAAATTTTTACTTTGCTAAAATAATCAACTGCCTCTGGTGATGACAGTGGACTTGACACCCACTGGGGTGACCCTACACAGATACAAGTACTAACAACAATGGTTGCCTTTTAGCCATAGATTTTAACCATGGCAATAAATTGAAACAAACCCCTGTTAAATCATTTCTCAGCCTGAGTCCTTCACTCACATTCCCTAGAGCACTGGGCCACCATGTGGACTTTTCATTTCCGACCTCAGTTTCACACAGAGACACAATTTCCTTTGCACAGATCTATGAACAGCAAAACCTCCCTGTGTCTCTGATCTGAGCCAGGGCATTTGATTCCAGTGAACTCTTCTCTCCTGCAATGGCAATGGTCAGACAGAGGGGACGAGGCACCTGCATCCCTGCCAGGGAGATATTGGCTCGGCTCTTTCTTTCTGCTGCTGTTGTTAGTCCAGGAAACATCAAGGGTAGAATGCAAGGCTGAGTTCATGCACCAATCCCCTGAAATAGTTCAGTGCCCCAGAAAAATCCTGCCCCCTGCTATTGGAACAATGTGCTGGAGATTTGACTAGGAAAAGGACTGTCTGAATTGTCAGAGTGGGGAATGAACAACAATCTACAGCAATGTCGTTAACACAAACACACTCTCATCCTACTCCAGCCAGAAGGGAAATCGGCAGGAATTCTCGCTGTTCAGCCAAGGACACACTTACACTGATGCGCAGCCATGAGTGTGCTATTGAAGCTGGTCTGAGCAAACAATTTGAAATGACAATTCAGTGAGAACAGAATCATCATGTAGCAAAACAAGCATATGTCAAGTAGTTGTGGCTGAGTGGTTAAGGCAATGGGCTAGAATCCTATTGGGGTCTCCCTGTGCAGGTTTGAATCCTGCCAACTACGCAAGCACTGTGCTGCAGTTGTTATTACTGTAGTCTTAGTACCTGAGCATCCACAGTGTGAACTGGAGCCAGATCTAGTTTCACTCTGTCTACACTTAAAGCACTGCCATAGCACTTTGGAGCAGACAGTGACTGGAGGGATTTTCCCATCCCTGTAATAGCTATGTTGACAGAACAGTTTATCCTTTTCTTTAGCACTATCTAACCATGGCTTAGGTCACCTTAACTATATGGGTTGGGGACGGGACGGGACGGGGCGGGGCGGGTCACACCCTGAGAGACGTCACTCTGTCAGTTAAGTGCCCAGCGTACACCAGCCTTTAGATCCCTCATGGTATTTCAATGCAGGCACTGACCTGTGAGAGGAAAACATCAGCTCACAAACACAGAGACTGAATTCCCCACATTTAATCTCGCTCCACCCTCCAGAAAGTCACAAAATTCAATTCATTCTTGCTAGGACAGAGAAAAAATAAGTGACACTAAGTTTTTGGCTCGGTTAAATAAAATTAAGTATTTAATTAATATCATAAAAATCTGTACTGATTCCTCTAACTAACACCATAGCGTGAAATAGGAACAGAGACAAATCTTGTCAGTGACGACTAATTTCTCAAATGATCTTCCCATTATTAATTTCCACGCTGCCCCCATTGGAGGTCTGGGCATCTCCAGTGTCATTGCTCTGCATTCACCTTCACCTTAGAATTGTTCTCAGACATTCGCCTTCCTCTGCAGCGTGGGGCACGAGGTCACTTGCTGGAGGATTCCCTGCACCTTGAGGTCTTTAAACCACAGTTTGAGGACTTCAATAGCTCAGACATAGGTCAGGGGTTTGTTACAGGAGTGGGTGGGTGAGATTCTGTGGTCTGCACTGTGCAGGAGGTGAGACTAGATGATCAGAATGGTCCCTTCTGACCTTAAGTCTATGAAGCTCTGATTCTATTCCCATATTTGGAAAATTGTGCAGTTCAGAATGTGATTAGTGACCCTGTCTCCTTCCTGCACCTGCTCTACATTGCTCCACAGCAGCTTCTCCCCCTGCAGAGTCACCCTAGCATGGCAGTGCAGCTGCCTAGGGTTCAGCAGGGGCCCCTGGCAAGGACAGTGGGTGCAGCTAACAGCCCGGTGTGCCTGGCAGTGAGTCACCTGTAAAAAAGCAACACTGCCCCCAGAAGTACAGAGACTGAATTCCCCAACTTTAACATCATGACCCCTGTAGAAAGCCACATGTGTCAGTTGTATTTTCACAGGGAGATGCAAAAATCAAGTGACACCAATTTTTGAGTTGAGTAAATAAAGTTGAGGAGATAGTTATTAACCTCACAAAAATATACTAAAGATCCCTCAGCATAACACCTGAAGGTGAAATATGAATAGAGACAAACCTTGTCAGCAAAAGGTAATTTCCCAAATGATCCTCAAAATGTTACTAATTCCCACCCCTCCTCCACAGGAGCTCTGTGCAGTGTAACTGTTCTGCAGGCAGCTTCCTATTAAATGCTGTTGTGGGACATTCCCAGACCTGGAAATGTACCAACGACAGAATTTGAAGAGCAAACCTGGCTCCCTGCACCAGGCGGGATTTGAGTGTTTTGTCCCTGTCACTTAGTCTTTGTCAATAGTACAGATGCCATGGTGGACTCTAGGCTCTGCTTAAGGGATCCTGGCACAGGGGCTGGCGGGGGAGAAAGGATTGTAGATTCTGACCTGCACTCTGGAGAGGAGATAATAATTGAAGGGAGCATTATTGACTCCTCCCCTTCTCAGGCTTCTCTGGGCTGGAATTCTACATTCCACAGGGTCAAATGACAAGGTGATGCCATGTGGTTAATGAAAGCCAGTGCTCCAGGTGAGGTTTGAATTCACAATCTCAGCATAGCTCCTGTCAGCACTGCTCTATAAGTACTAGGTGCTAACCAATTGCGCCACTGAAACACCTGCTAATTAATATTTTCCGAGAGCCCTAGGCTGATAAAGCCAATGAGTGACCCAAAACATTCTCAGTGAGATTGAGAGCAGGTAGCAACAAGTGTTGTACTTGGTGGGGTGGATTCTTCTTAAGGCTTCCAGGCACCATTTGACCCTTTTGTTCTTCCCTGTGTAATAACAGAGCTGATTAAGACTCAATGCAGAGTCTTGCTGCAGACCAACTGATCTGAAATCACTGATGGGGAAACGTAGAGCTAGTGGTGGCAGCCCTCCAGCAGGTCAGCTGGCAGAGCAGAGGATGGAGCCGGTGCTTAGGAAGTCATCCTTACGTCGCCCTTCTGAACCTTGCTAGGAACGTGCTGCGCCGCTTCGCCCCTTTCACCCGCTGCACAAAGCAGCTGATCGGAGCGGGGGTGGGAGAGCGCTGGGGGGCGAAGGCTGAGGACTGCGGGGGGCGAGGGGCAGGTCAGTACCGGGTCTGTCTCTCTGGTGACTTCATACATTTGTCTGCACCGCGGGGATGTTCCCAGCGCCCCTTGTTCGCTGGGGCTTTAACCCCCCGTCTGGGTGTGAGCTGATTTCTGAGTGTGTCCAATGAGCCTTGTAACCGGCTCCTTGTCACTCCCCAAACTCCCGCTGTCCCCAGCCATCCATGCCCCCTCCTCCTCTGTCGGGTGAGCCCGGCTTTAAACCCCCACTGCAGTACCAGTGTTACCCGCAGATAAACCTGCCACTGAACTGAATTAATCCTCCTCATTCCCCGAGCTCCGCCCTCCCCCCAAAGCCCTGCCCCTGCCCCTTCCTCCAAGGCACCGCCTTCGCATTGCCCCTTTTCCCCAATACCCCACTCTCACTCTGCCCCTTCCCCCAAATCCACATTCCTGCATTGCCCCTCCCCAATACACCCCTCCCCTGCACTCTTTCCCCAAGGACCCACCCCCGCCCTCACATTGCCCCTTCTCCAGAGTTCCTGCCCTTGAGCTTCCCTTTCCCCCCGAGAGCCTGACCCTGCCCCTTCCCCCTGAGACTCCTGCCCCTACACCACCCATTCACCTGGGACCCCGCCCTCACATTGCCCTGAGACCCTGCCCCTGCACCACCCATTCACCTGGAACACCGCTCCCGCATTGCCCTGAGACCCTCCCCCTGTACCACCCCTTTCCCCTGAGACCCCACCCCTACACCACCCATTCACCCGGGACCCCGCCCTCACATTGCCCCGAGACCCTGCCCCTGCATCGCCCATTTACCTGGAACCCTGCCCTCACACTGCCCTGAGACCCGCCCCTGCACTGCCTATACAGCTGGGACCCCGCCCTCACATTGCCCCGAGCCCCTGCCCTTGCACCACCCATTCACCTGGAACCCCGCCCTCACATTGCCCCGAGACCTCGCCCTCCCACAGCTCCTTCTCCCGAGACCCTGCCCCTTGCACTGCCCCTTGCCCCGAGGCCCCGCCCCTGCACCATCCAGTGACCCAGGAGCAGCCCAGACCTGGGAGGGGGGAGGCAGAAACATGCTTCGCTCTGCCACAGACTTCCTGGGTGTCCTTGGGCACATCACTCAGCCTCTCTGGGCCTCAGTTCTCCCGTCTGGGAAATGGGGCTGGTGGTGCTTCCCACCCTTGCACGAGCCTGGGAGGAGAATTACCCTGCGAATTAGGAAGATGCTCGGATCCTGGAGTAATGGGGGAGGGGCTCAGGGGGAGCATACCTCCTGACCCTGGCTGGGCGCCCCTGGTCCCTCGTAGCAGGGGGCTGTGCAGGAGGGTGTCCTTGCAACCATGAGTGGGTGTCTGGTGGGTGCTGTCATCTCTGCCAGAGACCCCCTAGAATCTCACTAGCTTCCTCTGCATGCGGGGAGGGGCTCCTACTTTCTGACTTGGGGGGAGATTCTGTGATGTCAGAGCCCATGGGGGGAGGGGTTCGAATCACGAATCTGGAGTGGCAGGGCAACCCCCTCCCCCAGTCAGATTCCACTAGGGGCCTGGGCTGGGACCTT
Organism: Gopherus flavomarginatus; assembly: GCF_025201925.1. NCBI lineage: Eukaryota > Metazoa > Chordata > Testudines > Testudinidae > Gopherus > Gopherus flavomarginatus. The sequence goes on from NC_066623.1 coordinate 46,422,862, forward strand.
TAGGGAGGGAGACCCAGGAAAAAACAGCCGCCACTATGGAATCCAGGAGTCCTGGCTCCCAGTCCCCCTGCTCTCACCTCTAGACCCACCTCTGCTCGAAGAGCCAGATTTAGAGCGCAACCCCCACCTGCTCTGACCATTAGACCCCACTCCCCTTTTAGGTTTACTGCCTCTTCTATCCACGCAGCCCACCTGTCCGTCCCTTTCCTGCAGGTTCCTGGGGTGTCACCCCTGCTCTGCACTCCCTCAGTGCAACCCAAGGCCTTTCCTCCCACCAACCACATTTCCTCTCCCCCCTTGTGCTGGATCAGCTGTTTGCCATCCTGCCTCTTGCGGTGCACTGTGCGGCATGGCTGGGGATTGTGCAATGGCCCAGCATCAGGCAAGGCAGAACGTAAACCACAGGCCCTGCCCTGCCCTGCCCCACCGGATCTGCCTTCCAGGTGCATCAGAGCCCAGCGCCCTGCACTTGTGTCCTCCTGCCCCACAAGGGGTGAGCTGCAGTCCCCACCGTGCTCTGCAGAGGGGAGAAGGTTCAAGCCAACCAGTCCATTTAGGATGGAGGAATCAACACCCTTTTTTCTGCACAGCCACTGACCATCAGCAGGATTCCTCCTTCTCCTCCCTCCTGTGCCTCAGTGTGACTAAATCTCTGCACCTAGACAGCCGGTCCATCCGCTGCACCTCAATCCCCCATGCCTGAGCCTCCCTGCCAAAGTCCTGCACCTGGTTCCATAGAATTAAGGCTCACATCTCGCTGGGAACATAGGCGTGGTCCTCCCCTCTCCTGAACAGCCAGAGTTAGTCTGTATTTGAAAGCAGAGACACAGGAGACTCAAGACAAGAGGGTGAGAAAGACTGAGAAAGGATCTATGAAGACAGCACACACTACAGGGACACTGCCTGGTGAAGGGATGTGGAGACACCAAGTTGCCCCATTTTTCCTGGTGCCCTACGCAGCTGCGTACTGCTCCAGCGGCCAGCCCAATCCCCCGACTGTCTGAGCCGGCCAGGAAAGCTGCCCCTGCTCTGCCTCTGCCACAAAGCCCCCACCCCTGCTCTGCCCCCATGCCTCCTCTTCGCACCCCTGCTCCACTCCATTCCCCCCTCCACTCCGCCCCTTCCCCTGAGCTACATCCCGGTGGACTGCAGGAGGGATCAGTCTCATCCTGCATTCACCGGGCGGCGGGAAGTGGAACGACCTGGCCCCAGCCTGCTCTGCTCCACCAGCTCCCAGCTGTGGCGCTGCTGAGTGCTGGGGGGCGTTTCTCCCCACCGCCCAAGTTCCAAGCTGGGAGCAGAGTGCAGCAGGCTAGGGCCGGATCACTCCACTTCCCGCCACTCGGTGAGTGTGGAGTCTGGCCTGCTCTGCAATTACCGGGCGGCAGGAAGTGGAGTGACCTGGCCCCAGCCTGCTCCGCTCTGCCAGCTCGGACTGGAGGACGGGGTGCTGTGTAGGGCACCAAAATGTCTAGGGACAACCCTGAATAGATCATTTTTCCACAGAGACCGATGGCTGTTAGAATAGAGATATTCAGGCTGCTTGTACAGCCTAGACTTTAAGAACTTAGGTGTATTTTTATCACTTAGCTAGTGACAGGGGTATAAAACAAAGAACCAAAATCCCAGTCTGCCTGTGTCTGGGCCTTCTCTCCCTAGGAGAGTCTGAGCCCTTGTTCGTAGGTGTCATAAACAGATGATTAAGGGTTAATGTCTCTTTTACCTGTAAAGGGTTAAGAAGCTCCATAAAGCTGGCTGACACCTGCCCAGAGGACCAATGGGAGACAAGATACTTTCAAATCTTGGTGGGTGGAAGTCTTTGTTTGTGCTCTTTGTTTTGGGGGTTGTTTGCTCTTGGGACTAAGAGGGACCAGACGTCCATCCAGGCTCTCCAAATCTTTCTGAATCAGTCTCTCATGTTTCAAACTTGTAAGTAATTAGCCAGGCAAGGCGTGTTAGTCTTATTTTTGTTTTCTCAACTTGTAAATGATCCTTGTTTGCTGAGAGGATTTTACCTCTGCTTGCTGTAACTTTGAACCTAAGGCCAGAGGGGTTTCCTCTGGGCTATATAAATCTGAGTACCCTGTAAAGTATTTTCCATCTTGATTTTACAGAGATGATTTTTATCTTTCTTTCTTTAATTAAAAGTTTTTTCTTTTAAGAACCTGATTAATTTTTCCTTGTTTTAAGATCCAAGGGGATTGGATCTGTGTTCACCAGGGAATTGGTGAAGCCTCTCAAGGCTGCCCAGGGAGGGGAATGTTTTGGGGGGACAGGGAGTGATCCAGACACTAACTTCTGGATGGTGGCAGTGTTGCCAGATCTAAGCTAGTAATTAAGCTTAGAAGGGTCCATGCAGGTCCCCCACGTCTGTACCCTAAAGTTCAGAGTGGGGAACAGACCTTGACAGTAGGCTAAGGCCTTTGGCTAAACAGCAGGGGCAGCCATACACTGGGAAGTGAATGGTCACATCCTCACCTTCCAAACCTATCACACTGAACTAAGGCGGGATTGGGCTGTTAGGAAGTCGATCCTGTCCCAATAGTGTCCATCACCACCAGATAAAGAAACAGATCTTAAGGGAGCATCCGGTCTGGCAAGAAATCCCTTCTCATTGGTTGTGGTTGTGAAACCATCATTTCTGTAGGGTTTATCTTTATGGCCCCTGCTTTTCTGTTGTCAATCTGTCTGGTCCTCTAATTCTTTCTGTCTGCAGCAGAATTAATTTTGCTGGGTGTAAGTTAATTAGGGGAGTGAGATGTAACTGGTTAGAGCATTCTGTTACAATAGGTTAGAATTGGTTAATTACATTTCAGTAAAATGATTGGTTAAGGTCTCGCTGAGAATATTACTGTATAAACTGGGGTCAAACAGGCAGTGGGTGGGGAATTTGGAATCATGCTTGCTAACGGGGGGGGATGGGAATAGGGAACAGGGACACAGGCGACGCTCTGCAGTGTCGGAGCTGGGAAGGGGGATGTGGGATAAACACTCTGCAGTGTCAGAGCTCATAGACTCATAGACTTTAAGGTCAGAAGGGACCATTATGATCGTCTGGTTCGACCTCCTGCACAATGCAGGCCACAGACTCTCACCCACCCAATCCTGTAACAAACCCCTGACCTATATCTGAGCTATTGAAGTCCTCAACTTGTTGTTTAAAGACTTCAAGGTGCAGAGAATCCTCCAGCAAGTGACCCGTGCCCTACGCTGCAGAGAAAGGTGAAACCCCCCCCAGGGTCTCTGCCAATCTGTCGTGGAGGAAAATTTCTTCCTGACCCCAAATACGGTGATCTGCTAAACCCTGAGCATGTGGGCAAGACTCATCAGCCAGACACCCAGGAAAGAATTGTCTGTAGGGATGTGGGGTAAACGCTCTGTGGTGTCAGAGCTGGGAAGGGAACACAGGGGAACAGACTCTGTCCCTGTATAGAGATAAGCCTGAGGGTATGTCTACATCTACAATTTTGCAGCGCTGGTTGTTACAGCTGTATTAGTACAGCTGTATAGGGCCAGCACTGCAGAGTGGCCACACTTACAGCAACCAGCGCTGCAAGTGGTGTTAGATGTGGCCACACTGCAGCGCTGTTGGGCGGCTTGCAGGGGGATTCGGGGAACGCGAGAGCAAACCGCGGGGAAGGAGACCTGCTTGCAGGGGGGTTCGGGGAACGCGAGAGCACACCGCGGGGAAGGAGACCTGCTTGCGGGGGGATTCGGGGAACGCGAGAGCAAACCGCGGGGAAGGATACCTGCTTGATTACCAGAGAGGCTTCCTCAGGTATGCTGGGATACCTGCTTATTCCACGGAGGTCAAGAAAAACGCTGGTGAGTGTCTACACCTGATGACCAGTGCTGGATCCTCTACACCCGAGGTTCGACCGGGTGTACGGCCAGCGCTGCAAACAGGGAGTTGCAGTGCTGGTAATGCCCTGCAGATGTGTACACCTCCTAAGTTGCAGCACTGTAACCCCCTCACCAGCGCTGCAACTTTGTAGTGTAGACAAGGCCTGACTGGTGTGAAGGGCTTTGGAATCTAACCCCAATAAACATCCCTTTGTCTGCGCTTAGGACTTCTGGTCTTTTGCTGCTTGCTGTCTGCATGACAAGAGCCAGGGGAAGGGGAAGGGAAAGCCCTCTAACAATGGCTCCTTGCTCCTCTCCCTCCAGGCTCAGTGGTCAAGGATGGGCAGGACTCCAGGCTCTGCTTGAGGGATCCTGGTACAGGGGCTGGGGGGGAAGGAAGGATTGTAGATTCTGACCTGCACTCTGGAGAGGAGGTAATAAGTGAAGGGGGCATTTTTGATTCCTACCCTGTTTCAATGTCTCCAGCACTAGAATTCTACGTTCTGTAGGGCCAAATGAGGGGGTGAAGCCATTTGGCTAATGAAAACCAGTGCTCTAGATGGGGCTTGAACTCACAACCTCAGCATAGCTCCTCTCAGCACTGCCCTATAAGTACTGTGTACTAACCACTTGCACCACTGGAGCACCTGTTAATTGCCAGTCTCTCAGTCCCCTAGGTTGATAAAGGCAAGGAGTCACCCCAAAACATTCTCAGTGGGGTTAAGAGCTGGTGGCAACAAGCGTTGTACTTGGTGGGGTGGATTCTTCTTATGGCTTCCAGGCACCATTTGACCCTTTTGTTTCTCCCTGTGTAATAACAGCTGACTGAGACTCACTATAGAGTCTTGCTGCAGACCAACAGATCTGAATTCACTGATCACCAGGTCTGAGCATTAGTCCTGCTTTGGGACAGTGTCTCTCATCCAAGAAACTGCCAGAGTCTGCGCTAGCAGTGAGGCTCCCTCACTAACAGCTGAAATCAGGGAGAGCTGTGTGAAGTGCAGGGCCCCAGGGGTGCTTGAACAGGGGCGAACAACACCCCAGGACTTTTAAAAATGGGAGGGCTCTGCCTTGCCACTTTGTAATGACCGTAAGGGTGAGTGAGGGTGGGGAGGGGGCCGAGAGCAGTGAGCAGGAGGAGGGGTCTTGGGGGAAGAGGCAGTGTAGGAGTGGAGGTGAGTTGGGGCAGGGGGCTGTAGGGAGAGGGCTGCTCGCAGCAAGTAACGGGGGTGGGGGCATGCAGGGGAACTGCTCCCTGTCCCAGCTCACCTCTGCTCCGTCTTCTCCCCCGAGCACGCTGCCCCCGCTCTAATTCTCCTCCCCTCCCAGGCTTGCCACACTAAACAGCTGATTAGCACCGCAAGTCTGGGAGGCAGGAGAAGTGGAGTGGTGCCAGCGTGCTCAGGGGAGAAGGCAGAGCGGAGGTGAGCTGGGGTGGGGAGCTGCTGCAGGGGGGCTGCCTGGCTCTTTGCCATGGCCCCTGCCCCTGCTCCGCCCCAGCCCTGCTCCCCCTTGCACTCACTGCATGGTCCACTCCTCTGGCTCCCAGCCATGCTACCGGCGAGTGCTGTGGGGCGGTTCCCCCCTCCTCCCAAACTTTGGAGCCAGGGGAGCAGAGCAGGCTGAGGCCCCAGGCCTGCGTGGGGGGAAGCAGAGGGGGGCTGGTCCCAGGCCTCTGTGGGGGACAGGGGGCTGGCTGCTTCCTGCAGGAAGTGGAGTGACCCGGCCCCAGCCTGCTATTGCACAATCCCCAACCACGCCGCACAGCGTGCCCCGAGAGGGAGTGGTGGGCCAAGCAGATGATCCAGCACGAGGGAGTCATTCTCACTGGTAGCTGTCCAGTGGCAGTGAGTTCAACAGGCCTTGGCACATGCTGTGTGGGGCAGGAGATCCTTGTATTTGGAGCAGTGGGAGTGAACTGCGTGCAGTTGTGTCTCTGAGCACAACTGTGAATGTTATGGTGTGTGAGGAGGGTTATTGTGAGTGTGGCTGGGGGTGTGATTGTTTCTCTCTTTGGGGGTTGGACTAACATGTCCCTCTGGGTGTGTTGTGTGTGAGTGTTCTTGGGATTGTGTGAGTCCCTTTGTGTGTGTGTGTGTGTGTGTGTGTGTGTGTCACTTGCTGCAGAATACAAAATCCTGCAAAGCCATTTCCTACTGGTTAGCCCAGCAACACACTGATACAGTGTCACAGATGCACACACACACACACACAGAGCAGGGCTCAGCAGAGGGCAGCAGGGACACACACATCTCCCCTGGGCCAGCTTGGACAATTGTTCATCACTACTCGGCACAGTGCTGGTGCCCCCACACGGGGGTGGGCAGTGACCGGGCAGAGAGGGCAGATGTGCTGGATCTGTAAAAGCAGCAAAGAGTCCTGTGGCACCTTATAGACCAACAGATGTATTGGAGCATGAGCTTTCGTGCGTGAATTCCCACTTTGTCAGCTAGATTCAGAAGGAAGCACTTTGGGAAAATCAGTCAAGGCCCTTAGCAGAGCTGGGACACAGACCCAGTGACCCCTGCACCACACTGGGAGGGCAGTGGGGTTTAGTGGTCAGAGCAGGGAGGGGCTGGACACCAGGACCCCTAGGTTCTATCCTTGGCTCTGGAAGTGGAAGGGGTCTAGAGCAGAGGGACTGGGATCCAGGACTCCTGGGTTCCATAGGGGAGACTGTTTTTCCCTGTGCTTCCCTCCCTAGAGAGCCCAGCCCAGCGCCCTAGTGAAGATTGAGCAGGAGTGGGGGGAGTTGTTCTCCCACTTTGGAGTTATGATTCAAACTCCTCCCCCAAGGACTGTGACATCACAGAATCCACCACCCCACCCCACCCCACCCCACAAAGAAAACTAGTGGGGTTAGGAGGGTTCTAGCTGCAGACACCCCTTGTCATTGCAAAAAGCCCCCAAACCTACTTACACCCACAAAACACCCTCTCAGGCTATACACCCCACTGCTAGGACAGGACCTCTTGCTCCCACCCCTTTTCTTATCACCACAAGCTGCTCCCAGCCAGGCACCACACTCCATTCACACACCTTTTGTCACTATGTAGCTCAGTGACAATCACTGCCCCGAAGTGACTCCAGTGCAGGCACTCACCACACAAACTCCCCACACCAGATTCTGTCCACACACAGAATTCTCTCTGCCCGGCTCCTTCGGTTCATCTCGCTGCTCTCCCTACTGCCGCCAGCCACTGCTCATCTGCATAACCCCGCCCATGGACACGTGACACCTTCTGTCCTGCTGGTTTCAAGTGAGTGAGTTGCCCTTGGGGAGTGGGCAGGTCACAGCAGGTCACAGCCCCAGCGCACGTCACAGCCCCAGCCAGGGCCAGCTCCAGGCACCAGCTCAGCAAGCAGGTGCTTGGGGTGGCCAAGGGAAAGGGGCGGCACGTCGGGCTCTTCGGCAGCAATTCGGCAGCGGGTCCCTCGGTCCCTCTCGCAGGGAAGGAGCTGCCACCGAATTGCTGCCGAAGAAAAAGGCGACGCAGTGGAGCTGCCACAGATTGCGATCGTGGGTTGTTGTTTTTTCCCCGCCGCTTGGGGCAGCAAAAACCCAGCCCTGGCCCCAGCACACGTCACAGCCCCAGCACACATCATAGCACATCACAGCCTGGGGCAGGGAGATATTGGGGGAGGGGATGAGGGGAGAATGAGGGAGGGAGAGACCCAGCCTCATAGACCCATAGGAGCAGGAGATATTGGGGGAGGGGATGAGGAGAGGGAGAGACCCAGCCGCATAGACCCATAGGGGCAGGAGATATTGGGGTCAGGAGGAGAGGAGAAGGGGTTGGCAGAGACCCAGCCTGGGGTGCAGGGAAAATGGGGTGGGGTGGAGGGAGTTGGGGAACAGAAGAGACATGTGTGGAGTGGTGAGATGTTGGTCCAGGGAAATTGAGTCACTCCCAGGACATGCTGTGCAGGGGGGAGCACAGGGGCAGGGAGAGAGACCCAGCCCCATAGAGCCCAAGAGGGATATTGGGGGCAGGGGAGGGGATGGAGGGATGAGAGACCCAGAGCCACAGAACTCCCCTGGCTCCCAAGTTTGGGGGGAGGGGGGAACCACCCCACAGCACTCACTGGCTGCATGGCTGGGAACCAGGGGAGTGGACCAGGCTGGGGCTGGGTCACTCCACTTACCATGCAGTGAGTGCAGGGGCGGGAGGGCGGGACCGGGGCAGAGCAGTGGCAGGGGCCATGGGAAAAAGCCAGGCACCCCCGCTGCAGCAGCTCCCCACCCCAGCTCCCCACTGCTCCGCCTTCTCCCCTGAACATGCCGGCAATGCTCCACTTCTCCTGCCTCCCAGGCTTGTGGTGCCAATCAGCTGTTTAGTGCAGCCAGCCTCGGAGGCGAGGAGAATTAGAGTAGGGGTGGCATACTCAGGGGAGAAGATGGACCAGGGATGAGCTGGGACAGGGAGCGGTTCACCTGCACACACATCCCCTCATAATTTGCTGCAGGCAGCCCTCCCCCCACACCTCCTCCCAGCCCCCTGCCCCAGCTCACCTCAACTCTACTTCCTCCTCTGAGTGTGCTTTTTGGTGCCCCCAACCACTTGGCACCCTAGGCGGCCGACTAGTTCGCCTAGTGGTTGCACCGGTCCTGGACACTGCCTATCAGCAGGATTCCTCCTCCTCCTCCTCCTCAGTGAGATTAAAACTCCACACCTAGACAGCCGGTCCATCTGCTGCCCCATAATCCCCCATGCCTGAGACCCCCTGCCAAAGCCCTGCACCCGGCTCCAGAGAATTAAGTCTCACATCTCACTGGGAACTCAACTTCTTGTGCTCAGAGAGACTCGGCCCCTCTCAGTAGCTGACCTAAGAAACACAGTGTCTGCAAAAGCAGCAAAGAGTTGTGTTGCACCTTATAGATTAACAGACATATTGGAGCATGAGCTTCCGTGGGTGAATCCCCACTTTGTCAGATGTATCAGTGTCTGTCTTTTCCAAAGAAGTGCCTGGAGGGCTTTTTCTTGTGTGACCACGTGGCCTAATTGATAAGGCATCTGACTTTGGATCAGGGGATTGAGGGTTTGAGTCCCTTCATGGTTGTGCTTGTCCAGTTTCATCTTTGGGCTAAAAGTCCTGCTTCCTTCAGGGTTGGAGCCTCTTCTTGGCTGCTCAGGCCCATGCTCTGGCTTCAAACTAGAGCCCTGGGAAGGAGTTGGGGGATGGGTGTCACAAAGGCTGGGGCAGAAGTCCCAGGTGCTTCTGGTCTAGCCTTTGCCATTCCTGACTTGCCAAAGAAAATGGGCGGCTACCCGGGCTAGTACGTAGAGCAGTTTCCCTCTTCCAAATGTGTGCCAGTCCCTGTGTTTGAGGGGGTTTGCTACATAGCACCTTTGGAGCCTGGGTGTTTCTCTGCTTCTCACCAGCTGGGAAAAAGCCTCTTGGGGAAAAATCTCCTGCACCACTGCAAAAGTGAGCACTGTGAGCGGGAGCGGGACCAGTCAGAGGCCCCACCATGGGGGCTGGCTCTGCTTTCCTACCATCTTCTGATGTTGACCACAGAGCATCAGCAGCTGCCCTGCATGCTGGTGACCTTCAGTGGGTGTTTGGCATGGCAGGGAGCAGGCTGGCTGAGTGTTTTTGTGCCTGTCTGAAGGCCACGCATAGGCATGGTTCTGCCTTCCTCTAGCCCTGACCTCAGTTGCTCTGTGGCATTTAAGCTTTCCCTTGGAGCCGTCAGCACCAGCTGCCTCTGCTCTAGGCGCCTAGAGGAGAAGAGGTGTGTTGGGTCACTTTTACAGATGCCCCTTCCTGGTACTGCCATTGCTCAGCTGCACAAAGGAGTTTTCATCCCCAGTCCCTGCCTAGCAGCCCTCTGGCACCATTCCTGAGGGCTGCCCTGCCTCACTTTCTTCCTACCATATTGGGAAAGACAGTTCTCATTATTAAAGGTCAGGTGGGCCAACTAGGGGCAGAAGCCCATTCCATGTTTTTCTACTGCAAAGCCCAAGATCAGTAACTTATCTTGGGTACAAGCACTGCTGTGCTCCCAGAAAACAAGCCACTCCTGCACAAAGAGGAATGAAAGGGCCTGCCAAAGCCTGAGATTGAACCAGGGACCTTTAGATCTTCAGTCTAATGCTCTCCCAACTGAGTTACTTTGGCAGCTGCACAATAGTATTTTGGCCTGTTGCTTCTCTGTTTGGGATGTTTTTGTCAGCAGCTGCACACAAAAAGGAGAGGAAAACAAACGGCTGCTTCATACCCCCACCGGTGGAACCCAGCACCGTTAGCTGTGGTGAGTAAGAAGTGGCTGTTCGCTGACAGGGCCTGTCCCCAAGCAGCTGGAACAGCAGCTGCTGCCTCCCCCTCGGCTCCAGGCTGTGAGAAATGCTCATTGCCTGGCTCCATGGGTGGATGCTGCTCCATGCTCTGGAGAGCGTCTGTATTGCTCTGTCAACCCCCCGTCTTCACTGAGCCAGTCTGGTAAGTGCCCCCTCCGACCTGGCAGCTGAGACTCTGTGCAGACATCAACCCCCTGGCCAGCCCCACAGCCAGCAGCAGTGCCAGCCCCACCCCCCAGCACCACAGGGGCACTCAATGCATTTCCTGTGGGGAAATGGCTCCTTGGCGTCGTGCTGCTAGAGAGCCAGGCGAGAGCAGTGTCTGGCTCACCTTGGGGGAGAGAAGAGACCTGATGAGTGCAGATCTCCCTCAGCCTCCCCCCCAGTGCTGGTCAGTTGTATTGTCACTGTCATAGTCAGCGTTTTCCTTCAGGGCTGGCCCTAGAGGGGTCTGGGATCAAGGACAAATCCCCCCTTTCGTCCCCAGGCCCCGCCCCCACCCCTTCCCCCAAGTCCCCACCCCTGTCCCATCTCTGACCATCCTGCAACTTCCTGCCCCATTCCTCAACCACCCCCACCTCTTCCCGTCCCTGCTCCTCCCCCTCCCCATCCAGTGCCTCCTGAACCCCACTGAACAGCTGATCACTGGCAGGTGGGAGGTGCTGAAAGGGAAGAGGAGGAGCTTGTCAGCAAGGCCTCTAGTGGGCGGGGAGGAGCGGGCTGCCAGTGAGTCCTGAGCATCTATTTTTTCTCTGTTGGTTCTGCAGCCCCATAGCTCCCATGGAGTAGCAGACTTGGCTTCCTTTGTACTCTAGAGAGAGGAGCAGAACCAGGGCTATGGCTGATCTATGGGGCACCAGATGAGTGGCAGAGGCTTCAGGTGCTGAGAATTTGCCTGACCCCTCAGAAACACAGTGTGAGGTGGTGTCCCAGGGATCTCTATGAAAGGAGCAGAACAGGATTTACTTGGGGTGGGGAGAGAATTGAGAGTGTCTCAGGGGGTTGTACAGAGGTGTTGCCCGGGTTAGAGACTGGCTAAAACACAGGCCTCACTGTGAGCAGGATTCATACCTGCGCAGAGGAAACCTATTGCTTTCCACTCCCACACCTTAACCACTCAGCCATCAGTGAAACAAATCCCCCACTTCCAGAGAAACTGGTAAAGAATCACAATGACCAGGTGTGTAGTCATCTGAACTACAGAATTCCCACCGCAAACCTGGCTCCCAAAACACGGGGGGGATTTGGGGTTTGTTCTCTTTGCTTAGCCATGTGCAGTCGCACAGAGAGTGCATTTAAAAGTCTCCCCTCCCACAGTGCAGGAATGGGAAATGATTCTCAACTTGAAGCTGATCTAGGGTGACCAGACGTCCCGATTTTATCGGGACTGTCCTGATATTTGCTTGTTTGTTCCGTGTCCCGACTGATGTTTGGTTGGGACCCTGGAGAAACAAATAACTTTGTCCTCTTCTCTGGCACACAGGCATAGTCTGGAGGGATACTTACCCCCCCGCAACTCTGCCCCCTCATTCCCCCATTGGATCCCTCCCAAAATCCCAGCCCTGGCCCTGCCCCTGCCCCCAGCCCCACCCCCTCACTGCCCCATTGGATCCCTCCCCAAATCCTCGCCCTGGCCCTGCCTCATCCCCAAGCACACGGCATTCTTCCTCTCTCCCAGGTTTGCACACGGGCCATGGCCATGGCTGGGAGCACAGCGCGGAAGCTGCTCCAGCCCTGCAGCCTGCGGGGCAGCGCAGTGGGGCTGGGGGCAGCACGGAGCAGGCAGGGCCCAGGTGGGCGGGTGGTGGAGACACACGTGGGGCAGACATGCTCCTGTCGGGAGCTGCCTGGTTCACTCCTTGCCTGGGAACTGCAGGAGGGGCCCGGATCATGGCTCGGCTGCAGAGCTTGGAGCCCAGGTTGGGCCCAGGAGTGAGGGGATGGGGGAGCTGGGGGTGTAGTGGGGGTTGGAGCTGAGAGTTGGTTGGAGATGGGGTTGTGCCGCTGCCGCTTGGCGGTGGGGGGGCCCTCCGGCTTTTTTTTTTGCTCCACCCCCCGCGTCCCGATATTTCATCTTTGACATCTGGTCACCCTAGCCTGATATGAAGGAGGATGTCTGGACCAAGGGCCCAGGGACTGGCCTTTGCTACAGAAACAACTGTCAAGTTTTAGCCAATTAGGACAAGTCAGCAAATAAGAACAACTTCAGGTATCAGTAACTGCTACAGGTTGCAAATTCCTACATGCAGCAGTTTCTGGCACTACACCTGCACAGCTCTGCTCCCCGGCTCTTCTCGGGCTCCTGCTCTCTCCTTAGCTCTGCCCCACTCTCGCCCAGGCAGTTCCAGCTCACATGGAGGATGGGACCCCCTGGCCTGGTGACTCTCTCATTACACTGCCTGGCCTGTCAGTGCAGCTAACTTGGAGCTTTGGCCTCTCCCCATTGTCCCTGTGGACTGTCAGTCTAAGGGTCCTGATTTCCCATTGATCCTTCCCCCTTCTATTGGTGCTGGGAACTAGCCACCAACCCCCCCCCCCACACACACACACTAAGTTTTAGTAAAGGACCAAGAGCCCCCTTACACAAGCCAGCCCCATGAGGGTTACCGATGTGCAGAGAAGGCAGCAAAAGCTGGTGCCATGGTGTAATGGGCAGCACTTAGGACTCTGAATCCTGTAATCTGAGTTCAAATCTCAGTGGGACCTTGTGTTGGCTTGTGATCATAGGCGGCAGGTTATATACATTTGTGGTGCTCGGGCTCCAGGAATATTCAGGGATGGGGGCCCTGCTCCAGCAATATTTGGAGCTGGGTCTCTTCCCCTGGCCCTGGCCCCTGCCTGCCACCCCTCCCCCTGCATGTCCCCCCCTGCTGCGCTGTGTCCCTGCCTGACAAAAAGCAGCTTGTGCCTGGCCCCTGCTGCTGGAGCAGAGCGATTCTGGGCAGAACTGCTGTCTGCTGCCCCAGGGTCCTAGTGCCTGCCCACCACTAATGGCAAGGCAGGCTGCCCTGAGCCTCTCCAATGCCCTCAGACCCAACCCTCCTCCCTCTGCACCCTGATCCTCTGCCACAGCCCTGAGCCCCTCCTGCATCATGAATCCCTCATCCTCAGCCCTGCACTCCCTCCCAGAGGCTGCACTCCCCCTTCCCACCCCCAAACTCCCTCCCAGAGCCTGCACCTCTGACCCCTTCCTACAACCCCACCCCCTGCCCCAGCCTGGAGCCTGCACCCAGCACCCAAACTCCATCCCAAAGCCTGCACCCTGCACCCTTCTTGCACCCTAATCCCCAGCCCAGGATCTGCACCCCAAACCCCTTCCCAGAGCTTTAGGCAGGTGGGGGTGGAGTTTGGGGGGCAGGCTCTGGGCACCACCAAAATTTCTACAAACTTGCCACCCATGCTTGTGGTAAAGCCCCAGAGCTCAACTTCCCTATCTCCAGCTGTGTAAGAGTGAATCTTTCCCTTCCTGCTGGGTGACTCACACCTCCTAGAGCCAGGTCTTTGGCTGCGATGGCCACAATGGGTTAGGGCTCTAGAACTTGCTACCCTGATAGGTGCAATTCTTGCTGCTGCACCTGATGTTCACAAGCTTGGCCCTTGTGCTTCCTACCACACTTTTCCTCTGGCCCACAGGGTGCTTGAAGAAAGGAGTGCCAGGGCTGGGATTAATAGTCAGGTCTTGGCAGGAGGGAGGAAGAGTTCCAGGAAGCTAGCTCAAGGGGCCCAACCCGTGAGGCCCCTAACCCTAGCTCCAGAGGCCCAATCCCTGGGGCCTTTAATCCTAGCTCCAGGGGCCGTACCTGTGGGGGCCCTGAACCTAGTTCCAGGGGCCCTTCCCGTGGGAGCCCTGAACCTAGCTCCAGGGGCCCTTCCCCTGGGGTCCCTAACTCTAGATCCAGGGGCCCTACTCTTGGGGTCATTAACCTTAGCTCCAGTTCCCCTGCCCATGGGGCCCCTAACCCTAGCTCCAGAGACTCTTCATATGAGACACCTAAACCTAGGTCCCGGGACCCTATCTGTGGGGCTCCTAACCCTAGCTTCAGAGGCCCTACAGGTGGAATACCTAACCCTGGCTAAAGGGGCACTGCCTGTGGGGCCCCTAACCCTAAATCCACTGGCCCTACTCGTGGGGCCCCATAACCTAGCTCCAGAGACCCTACTCATGGGACCCCTAACCATAGCTTCAGAGGCCCTACCCGTGAGTACCCTATCCTAGCTCCAGGGGCCTTACCCCTTGGGCCCCTAAAGCTAGCTCAAGGGGCCCAACCCGTGAGGCCCCTAACCCTAGCTCCAGGGGCCCAATCCCTGGGGCCTCTAACGCTAGCTCCAGGGGCCGTACCCGTGGGGCCCTGAATTTGGCTCCAGGGGCCCTGCCAGTGGGGTCCCTTACCCTAGCTCCAGGGGCCCTTCCCGTGGGGCCCCTAACCCTAGCTCCAGGGGCCCCACCTCTGAGGACCATAATCAAAGCTCCAGGGGTCCTACCCCTTGGTCCCCTAACCCTAGATCCAGGGGCCCTGCCCGTGGGTCCCCTAACCCTAGCTTCAGAGGCCCTCCCCATGTGCCCCCAGAGATAGCTCCAGGGGCGATACCCCTGGGGCCTCTAACCCTAGCTCCAGTTCGTGGGGCCCCAACCCTAGCTAAAGGGTCCTCACCTCTTGGACCCTTAACCCTTACTCCAGGATCCCCATCCCTTGGACCCTAATCCTAGCTCCAGGGGCCTCACCCCTACGGCCCCTCACCCTACCTTGAGGCGCCCAACCCGTGGTGCCCCTAACCCTAGTTCCAGGGGCCCTATGCATGGATCCCCTAATGCTAGCTCCAGAGGCCCTTCCCGTGGGACCTCTAACACTAGCTCAATGGGCCGTACCTGTGGGGCCAGTAAACAATACCTCCAGGGGCCTCACCACTGGGAACCCTAACCCCAGTTCAAGGGTCCCCATCCCGGGACCCCTAATGTTATTTCCAGGGGCCCTATCCATTGGAACCTTAACCCTAGATCAAGAGGCCCTACCCGTCGGACCCCTAACCCTAGCCCCATAGGCGTGCCCATGGGGCCCCTTACCCTAGCTGCAGGGGCCCCATATCTAGGCCGCCTAACCATTGCTTCAGGGGCCCCACTCCTGGGTCCCCTAACCCTAGCTCCAGGGGTCCTTCCAATAGGTCCCCTACCTCTAGCTCTAGGGGCCCTTCCTCTGGTACCCCAAACCCTAGCTTCAGGTGCTTTTCCCCTGGGGCCCCAAACGCTAGCTCCAGGGGCCCTACCCGTAGGACCCCTAACCATAGCTCCAGAGGCCTGTCCGTGGGACCCCTAACCCTAGGTTCCGGGACTCTATCCGTGGAGCTCCTAACCCTAGCTCCAGAGGCCCTACCCATGGAAGGCCGAACCCTTGCTCAAGGGGCACTGCCCGTGGGGCTCGAAACCCTAACTCCATTGGTCTTATCCGTGGGGCCCCTAACCCTAGCACCAGTGGCCCTTACCCTGGGGCCCCAAACCCTAGCTCCTTGTGCCCTACCCATAGGGCCCTTAAAACTAGCTCCAGGGGCCCTACCAGTGGGGCCCCTAACCCTGGCTCCAGAGGTCCTTCTCGTGGGACCCCCAACCCAATATCCAGGGGCACTACCCCTGGGGCCCCTAACCCTACATTCAGGGAATCTACCCATGGGGCCCCTAACCCTAGTTCCAGGGGCCCCACCCCTGGGATTCTAACCCTAGCTCCAAGTGCTCCATCCCTGCGGCTCCAAACCCTAGCTGCAGGGGCCCTACCCCTGGGACCCCTAATCCTAGCTCCAGTGGCCCTTACCCTGGGGCCCCAAACCCTAGCTCCTGCGGCCCTACCCGTGGGGCTCTTAAAACTAGCTCCAGGGGCCCTACCAGTGGGGCCTCTAACCCTGGCTCCAGAGGCCCTTCCCGTGGGACCCCTAACCGAAGATCCAGGGTCCCTATCCGTGGGGCACCTAATCCTAGCTCCAGACGTCCTTCTCATGGGACCCCCAACCCAAGATCCAGGGGCCATACCCCTGGGGCCCCTAACTCTACATTCAGGGGCCCTACCCATGGAGCCCCTAACCCTAGTTCCAGGGGCCCCACCCCTGGGATTCTAACCCTAGCTCCAGAGGCTCCATCCCTGCGGCTCCAAACCCTAGCTGCAGGGGCCCTACCCCTGGGACCCCTAACCCTAGCTTCAGGGGCCCTTCCTGTGGGGCCCCTAATCCTAATACCAGGGGCCCCATCCTTGGGACTCCTAACCCTAGCTTCAGGGGCCCCATCCCTGGGGTTACAAACCCTAGCTCCAGGTCTTCTACCTGTGGGGCCGCTAACCCTAACTCCAGGGTCCCCACCTCTGGAAACCCTAACACTAGCTGCAGAGGCTCCATACCTTGAGTTCCTAACCCTAGCTCCACGAGCCCTCCAAGTTGGAACCCTAACCCTAGCTCCTGGGGCCCCTCCCGGGACCCCTACCCCTACCTCCAGGGGCCCCACCCTTGAGGCACCTAACTCTAGCTCCATGGGCCCTACCCCTGGGATCCCTAACCCTATCTCCAGGGGCCCTTCCCCTGGGGCCCCTAATCCTATCTCCAGGGGCCCTACCCGTGGATCCCTTAACCCTATCTCCAGGGGGCCTACCCGTGGGATCCTTAACCCTAGCTTCAGGGGCCCTAACTGTGGGGCCTCTAACCTTAGCTCCAGGGGCCCTAACTGTGCAGCCCCTAACCATAGTTTCAGGGGCCTGACCAGTGGGGCCCCTATCCTTAGCTGCAGGGGCCCTACCCCTGGGACCCCTAATCCTAGCCCCAGGGGTCCTACCCCTAAGTTCCCTATCCCTAGGTCCAGGGTCATTCCCCTGGAGGCCCTAGCTCAAGCAATAAGAGTCCTACCCCTGGGATCCCCCTAACCCTAGCTCCAGGGGCCCCAACCCAGGGAACACTAACCCAGCTCCAGGGTCCCCACCACTGGGAACCTTTACCCTAGCTCCATGGGCCCTAGCCCTGGGACCATAACTCTAGCTCAAGTTGCTCTAACCCTGAGGCCCCTAACCATAGCACCAGGGGCCTTATCCGTGAGGCCCATATCCATAGCTCCAAAGAAACTACCCCTGAGGTCCCTAACTCTAGCTACAGGGGCCCTATGCATGAGACCCCTAACAGTAGCTCCAGGGGCTCTAACCCTGGAGCCCCTAAACCTAGCTCCAGGGTCCTCATTCCTGGTTCTCCTAACCCAGCTTCAGGTGACCTATCTGTGGGTACCCTAACCCTAGCCCCAGAGGCCCTATAATTGGGACCCCTAACCCTAGCTTATGGGGCCCTACCCTTTGGGCCCCTAACCCTAGCTCCAGGGGCCCTATCCCTTGTGGCCCCTTATCAAAGATTCAGGGGCCCTACCCCGTGGGCCCCTATCCCTAGCTCCAGTGGCCCTACCCGTGGGACCCCAAACCCAACCTCCAGGAGCCCTACTCCTGGAACCCCTAACCCTAGCTCCAGCAGCCCTTGCCATAGGGACCTTACCTTAGCTTCAGGGGCCCTACCCGTGGGGTCCTTAACACTAGATACAGGGGCCGCACCCCTGGAAACCCTATCACTAGCTTTAGGGGCTGCACCCATGGGAATCCTAACCCTAGCTCAAGGGGCACCACCTATGGGGCCCCTAACCCTAGCTCGAGGGGCCCTGCCCGTGGGGCCCATAACCCTAGCTTCAGGAGCGCAACCCTGGGACCCCTAACCATAGCTCCAGAGGCCCTACCCAAGGGACCCCTAACTCTAGCTCCAGGGGGCATGCCCCTGGGGCCCCTAACCCTAGCTCCAGGGGCCCTGCCCATGGGGCCCATTACCCTAGCTCCAGAGATGCAACCCCTGGGACCTCTAACCCTAGCTCCAGAAGACACACCTCTGAGACCCCTAACCCTAGCTCCAGGTTACCTACCCGTAGGCCCCTTAAGCATAGCGCCAAGAGCCCCACTCCTGGGAACCCTAACCTTAGCACCAGGGTCCCTACCCATGGGGCCCCTAACCCTAGCTCCAGGGTCCCTACCCGTGGGACTCCTAACCCTAGCTCCAGGGGACTTACCCGTGAAGACTCTAAATCTAGCTAAAGAGGCCCTACCCCTGAGACCCTTAACCCTACTCCAGGGGCCCTACCCCTGGGACCCCTAACCTTAATTCCATAGGCCGTATCCCTGGGGCCCCTATCCCTAGCCCCAGGGGTCTTACCCCTGGGGACCCTCACTCTAGCTTTAGGGGCCCAATCCTTTAGCTCCCTAACCTGGCTCCAGTGGCCCTACACGTGGGGCCCCTAAACCTAGTTCCTGAGGCCCTTTATGTGGGGCCTATAACTTTTGCTCTAGGGGCTCAAACCCTGGGACCCCTAACCCTTGCTACAGGGGCCCTACACGTGGAGCCCGTAACCATAGATACAGGGGCACTACGCGTTGGACCCCTAACCATATCTCCAGGGGTTCTACCCTGGGACCCCTAACCCTAGCTCCAGGGGCCCTTCCCCTGGGGGCCCTACCTCTAGCTCCAGAGGCCCTACCTGTGAGGCCCATAATCCTATCTCCAGGGGCCCTACCCCTGGGGCCCCTAATCCTAGCTCCAAAGGCCCTACCCATAGGAGCCCTAGCCCTATTTCCAGGAGCCCTACCCGTGGGGCCTCTAACCCTAGCGAGAGGGGCCCGACCTCTGGAACCCCTAAACCTAGCTCAAGGGCCCCCTCCCTGGGCCCCCAATTCCTAGCTCCAGGGGCCCTACCCATGGGGCCCCAACCCTAACTACATTGGCCCTATACCTGGGTCCCCTAACCCTAGCTCCAGGAGCCCCCCATCCTGGGACTCAAAGCCCTAGCTACAGGGGCCCTACCTGTGGGCCCCCAATCCCTAGCTCCAGGGGACCTACCTCTGGGACCCCTAACCCTAGCTCCAGGGGCCGTACCCCTTGGGATTTTGACTATAACTCCAGAGGCCTTACCCTTGGGACACCTAACCCTCGCTCCAGGGGCCCTTCCCCTGGGGCCCCTAACCTTAGCACCTGGGGCTCTACCCGTGGGGCCCCTAACCCTAACTCCAGATGCCCTTCCTGTGGACCCCTAACCATAGCTCCAGGGCTCCTTCCCCTGATGCCCCTAACCCTAGCTTCAGGGGTCCTACCCGTGGGGCCATTAACCCTAGATCCAGGGGTTCTACCCCTCTGGCCCCTATCCCTAGTTCAAGGGGCCCTTCCCCTGGGACCCCTAACTCTAGCTCCAGGGGCCCTACCAGTGTATCCTTAACCCTAGCTCCAGGGGTCCTTGCCGTTGGGCCATTAACTCTAGATCCAGGGCCCCTACCTGTGGGACCCCTAACCCTAGCTCCAGGGGCCATAACCGTGGGGCCTCTAACCCTAGCTCCAGGGGCACTACCCGTTTGGCCTTTAACCTTAGCACCAGAGAGCCCTCCCGTGGAACCCCTAACCCTAATTCCAGAGGCCCAATCCCTGGGGCCCCTAGCCCTATCTCCAGAGGCCCTACTCGTGGGATCTCTAACCCTGGATCGAGGGGCTCTGCCCATGGGAAAACTAACCCTTGCTCCAGGGGACCTACACTTGCATCCCCTAACGCTATATCTAGGGGCCCAACCCGTGGGGCCTCTACCCCTACCTCAAGAGTCCCTTCCTATGAGACCCCTAACCCTAGCTTCAGTGGCCCCACCCCTGGGACCCCTAACCCTAGCTGCAGTGGCCCCATCCCAGGGGATCCAAACCCTAGCTCCAGGGACCCTACGTGTGGGGTCCCTTACCCTAGCTCCAGGGGCCCCACCCCTGGAAACCCTAACACTAGCTCCAGGCGCCCCACCTCTGGGAATCCTAACCCTAGCTCCAGGGGCCCTACCCGTGGGGCCCCTAACCCTCGCTCCAAGGGCCCCACTCCTGGAGCCCCTAACTCTAGTTCCAGGGGCCCTACCCCTTGGTCTCCTACCCCTAGCTCCAAGGGCCCTACCCGTGGGGACCCTTACCCTAGCTGCAGGGACCCTACCTGTTTGGCCCCAAACCCTAGCTCCAAGGGCCCTTTGCGTGGGGCCTCTAACCCTAGCTCCAAGGGCCCTTCCCTTGGGACCCCTAACCCTATCTTCAGGGGCCCTAACCTGGGGCCCCTAGCCCCAGCTCCAGGGGCCCTGCCCGTGGGGCCCTTAACCCTAGCTCCAGAGACTCTACCAAGGAAAAACTAAACCTACTTCCAGTTGCCCTACCCGTCAGGCCCCTATCCCTAGCTCGAGGGGAGCTACCACTGGGACCCGTAACCCTAGCTCCAGTGGCCCTTCTCATGGGACCACTAACCGTAGCTCCAGGTGTTCTAACCCTTGGTCCCCTAACCCTAGCTCAAGGGGCCCAATATCTGGGGCCCCTCACCCAGCTCGAGGGGCCCTACTCTTGGGGCCCCTAACCCTAGCTCTAGAGGCCCTACTCGTGGGAACCCTAACCCTAGCTCATGGGGCCCTACCCATAGGGCCCCTAACCCAAGCTCCAGGATCCCTACACATGGGGCCCTTTAACCTAGCTCCAGGGCTCCCATCCCTGGAAACCCTAACACCAGGAGCCCCACCCCAGGACCCCTAACCCTAGCTCCAGGAGCCCTACCCCTTGGTCCTCTATCCCTAGCTCCAGGGACCCTACCCGTGGGGCCCCTAACGCCAGCACCAGGTGCCCTAACTGTGGGCCCCTTTACCCTAGCTCCAGGGGCCCGACCTCTGGGAACCCTAACCCTAGCTCCAGGGGAACCACCCTTGGGGACTCTAAACGTAACTCCAGGGGCCCTACCCCTGCGGCCCCTAATTCAAGCTCCAGGGTGTGAAAGCTGGCTGACCCCCCTTCATAGATTACAAGCGGCCAGTGGGTGGGAGCTAAGTACTGCTCATGGACACAGTAGCCTGAACTTTTGCACTATCTCTTTTCCTCTGCCTCAAAGCAGGATAATCCTGCTCCAAACCAGTCAGTACTATCCAGATAAGGGGAGCATGAAATTTTACACTTACCAGTCAAGTATTAACGCGCAAGGGTCTTTGTCTGAATATGTATAAAAGGTTTGTAAAATTTGTGTAACACAGAGTCTTTTGTACCAAGCTACAGGCTCTCCTTTTTCTACAGAATAAAGCATTTTTCCTTATCCCTGTCAGGCTGTTAATTGGCTCTCAGCTAGGCAGACCCGATATTTCGGTAACAAGGGGAACTTCACGTAGGGTCCCTAACCCTGGATCCAGAGGCCGTACCCCTGGGACTTCTAACCTTAGCTACAGCGGCCAAACCCGTGTGGCCCCTAACTCTAGCTCCAGGTTCCCTACCCGTGGGTCCCCTAACCATAGCTCCAGGGGCTCTACCTGTAGGACCCCTAAACCTAGTACCAGGGGCCCTACCCATGGGGCCCCTATCCCTAGCTGCAGGGGCCATACCCCTGGGGCCCCTTACCCTGGTTCCAGAGGCCCTACCTGTGGTACCCCAAACACAAGCTCCAGGGGCCACAACCATCAGAACCATAACCCTAACTCCAGGGGCCCCAACCCTGGGACCTCTAACGCTAGTTCCAGGGGCCCTACCTGTGTGACCCCTAACCCTAGCTATAGGGTCCCTACCTGTGCGGCCCGTAACCCAAGCTCCAGGGGCTCTACCCTTGGGGCTTCTAACCCTAGCTCTAGGGGCCCTTCTTGTGGGATCCCTAACCCTAGCTGCAGGGTCCTTTCCCCTGACGCCCCAACCCTATCTCCAAGGGCCCTACCAGTGGGACCCTTAACCCTAGCTCCAGGGGCCCTAACTGTGGGGCCTCTAAACCTAGTACCAGGTGCCCTACTCGTGGGGCCCCTAACCCTACCTCCAGGGTCACTACCTGTGAGGCCCATACCCCTATCTCCAGGAGCCCTACCCCCTGGGGCAACTAACCCTAGCTATAGGGGTCCTCCCCCAAGGATCCCTATTCCTAGGTCCAGGGGCCCTACCCCTGGAGGCCCTAGCTCAAGCTATAGGGGCCCTACCCCTGGGAACCCTAAACTTAGATCCAGGGTCCCCACCACTGGGAACCCTTACCCTAGCTCCAGATGCCCTACTCCTGGGACCACTAACCCTAGCTCCAGGGGTGCTACCTGTGGGACCCCAAACCCTAGCTAGAGGGTCTGTACCCATGGGCCCCTAACCCTAGCTCTAGGACCCCACCACTGGGAATTCTAACCCTAGCTGTAGCGGTCCCATCCCTGGGAACCATAGCAATAGCTCCAGGTCCCACAACCCTGGGTTGCCTAACCCTAGCTTCAGGGGCACTACCTGTGGGAACCCTAACCCTAGCTCCAGCGGAACTACCTGTGGGGCCCCTAACGCTAACTCCAGGGGCCAAACCCGTGGGACCCCTATCAACAGCTACAGGGGCCATACCCCTAGGACCCCTAACCCTAGCTACAGGGGCCCTACCTGTGAGGCCCCTGTGATGATGCGGTTCTGGCGGGACCCAACTGAGAGTGCCAATTCAGGACCAATTGCTTAAACAGGGCAGTCACAGCCCAAGGCTGGGGTTTTTCCACCTCTAAGGCAAACCAAACCAGCCAAACAAAAAGGACTTTGTTTTTACCCCACTGGCTAACCACAAGTCACACAAGCAATTTCCTTAGACACTCCAGTCTCCCAGTATCACCGCCAGTGCCACCCGTCCTGGGGATGAATGGTTATGAAAACCAACACCCCAGTAAAAGAAAAAGGTTCTCTCGATCCCAAAGGACCAAGCCCCAGACCCAGATCAATATACACATCAGATCTTACCCACAAATCATGCTGTTGCCAGTCCTTTAGAATCTAAAATCTAAAGGTTTATTCATAAAAGGAAAAAGATAGAGATGAGAGCTAGAATTGGTTATATGGAATCAATTACATACAGTAATGGCAAAGTTCTTAGTTTAGGCCTGTAGCAGTGATGGAATAAACTGCAGGTTCAGATCAAGTCTTTGGAACATCCCCAGCTGGGATGGGTCATTCAGTCCTTTGTTCAGAGCTTCAGTTTGGAGCAAAGTCCCTCCAGAGGTAGGTAGCAGGATTGAAAACAAAATGGAGATGAGGCATCAGCGTTATATTGGCACTTCCAGGTGTAAGAACACTTCTTTGTTCTTACTATGGAAAATTACAGCAAAATGGAGTTTGGAGTGTGTCATAAACAGATAAGTAAGAGTTAATAGAACAGAAGTGCTTCATATCTCTTTGCCTGGAAGGGGTTAACAAGAACAGTGAGCCTGGCTGTCACCTGACCCGAGGACCAATCAGAGGACAGGATACTTTCAAATCTTGAGGGAGGGAAGTTTTTGTGCTGTGCTGTTAATTTTGGTTGTTGTTCACTCTGGGGGCTCAGAGGGACCAGATGTGCAACCAGGTTTCTCTCCAATCTCTCCGATACAGGCTCTTATAGATTCAGAATAGTGAGGACTAGATAGATAAAGCGAGTTAGGCTTATGTTTGTTTTCTTTATTTGCAAATGTGTATTTGGCTGGGAGGAGTTCAAATGTGTATTTGGCTGGAAGGAGTTCAAATTTATATTTTGCTGAAAGGATTTTAATCTGTACTTGAATACTTAGGCTGGGAGAGTATTCCCAGTGTCTATAGCTGAAAGACCCTGTACCTATTCCATATTAAATTTACAAGATCATTTTTACTGTTTCTCTCTTTAATTAAAAGTTTCTTGTTTAAGAACCTGATTATTTTTTTATTCTGTTGAGACCCCAGGGGACTGGGACTGGATTCACCAGGGAATTGGTGGGGAAAAAGCAGGGAAGGGGGAGAGAAAGGCTAATTTCTCTCTGTGCCAGGATTACTTTCTCTCTCAGGAAGAGTCTGGGAGGGGGAAAGAGAAGGAGGGAGGAAGGTGAATTGTCCTCTCTGTTTTGTGATTCAAGGAGTTTGAATCACAGTGATCTTCCAGGGTAACCCAGGGAGGGGAAGCCTGGGAGAGGCAACGGTGGGGGAAAGGGTTTACTTTCCTTGTGTTGAGATCCAGAGGGTCTGGGTCTTGGGGGACCCTGCGCAAGGTTTTGGGGGGACCAGGGTGTACCAGGCACTGGAATTCCTGGTTGGTGGCAGCGCTACAGGTCCTAAACTGGTAATTGAGCTTAGAGGAATTCATGCTGGTACCCCATCTTTTGGACGCTAGGTTCAGAGTGGGGAATTGTACCATGACAGAGTCACATGGGCAAATCCCTGCACACCCTGGTGAGTTACAAGGCATATCTGTCTCTTCTCAATGGGTCAATTGTGTAGCTGATGGTCCTTAATGGGCCATCAAGCGGGCTAAGCACAGCTAACACCAACTTGTCTGGGGTGTTTCCCAGAACTGTAGCACCAATTTGAAATACAGACAGTATACAGCCAATACTTATAACTTTAACTACATAATGATACAGACATACAGACAGCATAATCATAACCAGTAACCCGTAACCTGGTCTTAGACATCTTATATGACCCCCTTTACACAGGATTTGGTGCCACTACAGGACCTTGGTTGCAAACCATGTTCTATATGGTCCCAGTTTATATCAATACCATCACAGCCCCTAACCCCAGGTCCACATCCCTACCCGTGGGCCTCTTAACTCTATCCCCAGTAGCTCCACCCCTGGGAACCGTAACCCTAGCTCCAGGGACCCAACCCCTGGTTCCCCTAATTCTAGCTCCAGGGGCTCTTGCAGTGGAAGCCCTAACCCCAGCTACAGGGGCCCTTCCCCTGAGGCCTCTAACCCTAGCTCCAGGGGCCCTACTGGTAGGGCCCTTAACCATAGCTCCAGGGGCCTTATCCATGGGCCCCATAACCCTAGATTCAGGGGCTATACCATTGGGACCCCTAACTCTAGCTCCAGGGGCCATACCCCTGGGGACCCTAACCCTAGCTCCAGGGGCTCTACCAGTGGTGAACCTAAAGCTAGCTCCGGGGGCCCCACCCCAGGATCGCTAAACCTAGCTCCAGGGTCCCCATCCCTGGGGCCCCTAACCCTAGCTTCAGGGGCCCTACCCGTGGGGCTCCTAATCCTAGCTCCCGGGGCCCAACACATGGGGCTCGTAACTCTAGCTCCAGAGGCCCTACCTCTGGGACCCCTATCACTAGATTCAGGGGCCTTACCCTTGGGACCCCTAACCCTGGTTCCAGAGCCCCTATCCATGGGTGTCAAGAACCTTCGTTCCACGGGTCCTACCCATTGGACCCCTAACTCCTGCTCCAGGGGCACTACCTGCACTGTCCCTAAACCTAGCTCCAGAGGCCCTTCCTGTGTGATCCCTAACGCTAGCTCCAGGGGCCCTACTCGTGATGCCCTTACCTCTAGCTTCAGGGGCCCTATCCGTGGATCCCCTCACCCCAGCTCCAGAGGCACTACCTATCAGGGCCCCAAAACCTAGCTCTAGGGGCCCCACCCCTAGGAACCCTAACCCTATTGCCAGGGCCCTCACCCCTGTGGCCCTTAACCCTAGTTCCAGGGGCCCTACCCGTGGGGACCTAAACCTAGCTCCAGGGGCCTCAGCCTTGGAAATTCTAACCCTAGCTCCAGGGGCCTGAACCCTGGGAACCCTTGCCCTAACTCCATGGGCCCCACCCGTGGTAACCCTAACCCTACCTGCAGGGGTCTGACCCGTTGATCCCATAACCCTGGCTCTAGGGGCCCCACTCCTGGGACCCTTAACCCTAAGTCCAGGGGCCCCACTCCTGGGATCCATAACAGTAACCCCAGGGGACCTACCCGTGGAGTAACTAAGCCTAGCTCCAGAGGCCCCACCCCGTGACCCCTAACCCTATCTCCAGGGTCCCTACCTGTGAGGCCCATAACCTTAGCTACAGACAATCTACCCCTGGGGCCCCTAATCATAGCTTCAGGGGCCCTACACATGGGACCCCTAAACCTAGCTCCAGGGGCCCTCCCCCTGGGGCCCATAAAACTAGCTCCAGTGGACTTACCCTTGAGGCCCCTAACCCTAGCTCCAGGGGCCCCACCCCGGGACCCCTATCCCTAGCTTCAGCGTCCCTACAAGTGGGGACCTTAACCATAGCTCAAGGGGCCTAAATAGTGGGGCAGCTAACCGAAGCTCCAGGATCCCTATCCGTGGGACCCCTAACCCAAGCTCCAGGGGCCTCACCCATGGGGCCACAAACTAGCTCCAGGAGCCCTAAACGTAGTGCCCCTAATCGTAGCTCAACGGGCCCTACCCATGGGGCCCATAATCCTAGCTCCAGGGGCACTATCTGTGGGATCCCTAACCCCAGTTAAGGGTCCCTACACGTTGGGCCCCTAACCCTAGCTGCAATGGCCCTCTATATGGGACCCCTAAACCTAGCTCCAGGGGCACCACCCCTGGGAATTCTAACCCTACCTTCAGATGCCCCACCCCTGGGGCCCCTAACCCTAACTCGAAGGGTCCACCCGATGCGGCCCCTAAACCTAGCTCCAGAGGCCCCATCCCTGTGGCTCAAAACCCTAGCTCCAGGGGCCCTACCCGCGGGACCCCTAATCCTAGCTCCAGGGGCTCTACCATTGGCCCCCAAAACTTAGCTCCAGGGGCCCTACCACTTGCTCCCTTAAATAAAGCTCCAGAGGCCTTACCCATGGGACCCCTAACCCTAGCTCCAGGGACCCTGCCCGTCAGGCCCCTTACCCTAGCTCCAGGGTCCCAACCCATGGTGCCCCAAACCCTAGCTCCAGGGTCCCTTCCCGTGGGACCAATAACCCTAACTCCAGGTGCCCATCCCCTGGGTCCTGTAACCCTAACTCCAGGGGCCCTACCCGTGGGGTCCTTAACCCTAGCTCCAGCGGCCCTACCCGTGGTGCCCCTAAGCCTACTTGCAGGGGCCCTTAACGTGAGACCCCTAAACCTAGCTACAGGAGTCCCACTTCTGGGACCACTAACCTAGCTCTATGGGCATCACCCCTGGGACCCCTAACCCTGTGATGTTATTGATATAAACTGGGACCATATAGAACATGGTTTGCAATCAAGGTCCTGTGGTGGCACCAGATCTTATGTAAAGAGGGTCATGTAAGATGTCTAAGACCAGGTTATGGGTTGCTGGTTATGATTTTGCTGTTTGTATGTCTGTATCATTTTGTAGTTGAAGTTATAAGTATTGTCTCTATACTGTCCATATTTCAAACTTGTGCTGTGTTACTGGGAAAGATCTCAGACAAGTGGGTGTTAGCTCTGCTTAGCCTGCTTGATGGCCCATTAAGGACCATCAGCTACACAATTGACCCATTAAGAGGAGGCAGATATGCCTTGTGACTCAGCAGGGTGTGCAGAAACTGGCCCATGTGACTGCAGACTCCATTTTGCTGTAATTTTCCACAGTAAGAACAAAGAAGTGTTCTTACACCTGGAAAAGCTTATATAAGGCTGATGCCTCATCTCCATCTTGTTTTCAATCCTGCTTCCTACCTCTGGAGGGACTTTGCTACAAACTGAAGCTCTACACAAGGGACTGGTGACCCATCTCAGTGGGGGATGTTCTCCAGAGACTGGATTTGAACCTGCAGTTTACTCCATCACTGCTACAAGCCTGAACTAAGAATTTTGCCATTACTATATGTAATTGATTCCATTTAACCAATTCTAGCTCTCATCTCTATCTTTTTCCTTTTATGAATAAACCTTGTTAGGCCTGAATAAAGAAATTGTAGACAAAACCAGGTATGCCAACCTGACCAAAGTCAGGCTAACAGAGGTTTTTGGGTAATTCCTGAGTGGAAAACACTGAGAAGCAGCAGCATGTCTCACAAGTGCTGGGAAAAAGTGAGATAAGGGAGGGGCTGCATTCCTGGTATAGTACCAACTGTGCTGTGTTAGGAACAGTTCCTTTGAAGAACTGATAAGAAATCCCAGCCTCCCTGTTTTCACTCCTTGGTTCAGTTCTCTGTCTGTTTTAACTCCCCTACATTCCTAACTTCTGGTGCTTGCTAAGATATTGTTAATCACCTAATGCTGTAAAACATGTATAATAAAAGTGTCTAGTTTCTAGTTGTTAGAAAAAGGGGGTGGGTTGCTCCAGTGAATAATTTATGATGCGACAAAACTGTCTATATAGGCTTATACTAAGATGTAAAGAGCAGGCTGGTTCTCTCTGGAGACGAGCTGCTCTCTATTGATGCCTGCACTTGTCAATAAAGAGCTTTTGATCGGACCTTGCTGGTGTTGCCTGTCTCTCTTGCGGTCAGACAACGAACTTTGCCGTCTGGGTTAGAGTCCCTGACAACCTTTAGATTTTAGATTCTAAAGGATTGGCAACAGCGTGATTTGTGGGTAAGATCTGATGTGTATATTGACCTGGGTCTGGGGCTTGGTCCTTTGGGATCGAGAGAACCTTTTTCTTTTACTGGGGTGTTGGTTTTCATAAGCATTCATCCCCAGGACAGGTGGCATTGGTGGTGGTAGTGGGAGACTGGAGTGTCTAAGGAAATTGCTTGTGTGACTTGTGGTTAGCCGGGGGGTGAAACCGAAGTCCTTTTTGTCTGGCTGGTTTGGTTTGCCTTAGAGGTGGAAAAACCCCAGCCTTAGGCTGTGACTGCCCTGTTTAAGCAATTGGTCCTGAATTGGCACTCTCAGTTGGGTCCTGCCAGAACCGCATCGTCACAGTGGCGTAGTCATGCTTGGATCCACAGAACCAGGTCAATTAAGATTTGGGTCAGAACCTCACTCTATCCAAATTTGAAATTTGCTATTGAGAGTTTGGTTGGTTAAAGATCTGTGACCATGAGCCAGAAAGCATCAGCAAAAGCAACGAAACTGCAAGCCCTGATGGACAGCCTGCAATTTGAATGTGAGCAAAAACTGGCAGAAATTCGAATGAAAGAGAAGCAAGCCTTGGCCCAGCTGGAGGAAGAGGCTGCTGAAAGAGAGAGAGAAGCTGCTGAAAGAAAGAAGGAGGTTGATGAGAGAGAAGAAAAAGTTCGTGAGGGGCATCTGGAGCTTCTGGCTGCTGAGGAAAAAGCTCGACGGAGGCAACAGGAGCTGGAACAGGAGACTCACAAGATGCAACAAGAAACTGCCAGACTTCAGCTGCAAGTCAAAAAAGCAAGGGAAGAACAGCAGAAACTGTATCCTCTTGAAAGTCCAGTTTATAACAATGTTAGTATGTTGTATAACTCTGAGCAGTTGTCTGAGTGTAACCAAATGTACCCCAACACTGTCACCTTTTATGTCAATGTTGTTACTGTGGGTTCAGTAGAAGGTGGCTCCATAAATTGTGCCAGTGCTATGTACGGGAGTGGTAATGAAAAATTCATAGACAGTGTAAAAGTCAACGGTAAAAGCTGTTTAGGGCAAATTATGGCATCTAACATCACACTTGTTAAAGCAGATCTGGTCAAAGAGGAAGATTATTTACCAAATCAGAGTGTGAATGTTGTGATCCTCTATGAGTTTACTGTCTGTGTGCCTTTAGCCAGAATCCACCTCGAATGGAATGAGGCTAAGCATGAAGTTATAGCTAGGGTAAGGAAGTTATTGCCTAAAGATCTTTTAATTGGGGAAAATGTTAAAGCCTTGTTCAGTTCAGGTAGCCAGTCACAGGACAGGAATGATCTTACACCTGTGTCTATTGTGGGCAATGGTTTGCCTGAGGAGGGTTGCTCCAAAGGTTTGTCTGTGCAAGAAAGCAGTGTGTCTGTGAATGGAGTTTCTGAATGTCTGTCTAATGTCTCAGAAGTGAATCTGAAGTTAGATCAAGAGCAAAAAGATCTCATTGGGGAGGAAAATGTTTCTCAGGAACAAATTCAAGTAAATGGTCAGGTGGAAGCCCTAACTGAGGAAGGAAAGGGTACATTTGTGATGGGTAATGAATTGTTGGCTAGTGGAGCTTGTAAAAGTGAACCTAAAATGGGTAACTGTGATTTGCTGGAAGTAGCTCAGTGTGGTGAAAAAAGCAGCAGTTTATCTGTTGGGAGTGGCAATGTGCCTGGTGGGGAAAGTTTGGAGGAGCCTAGGCAGCCTTGTGAGCTGATGGCTTTATCTGGTCAGCAGTTTGGGAAGGCAGAAATAGTGGAAAATGAGTGTCCCTATCCCTTACCTGTTTCCTGTGTGAAGAAATGTGATAGTGAAGGAAATGTGCCTGTATCTGTCAGGGGTATTGACTTGCCTGTGGAGGAAGCTACCTAAGCCTACGTCTACACTACAGCATAAAATCGAATTACTAAAACTGGTTTTATAAAACCGATATTATAAAATCGATTTTATGCGTCCACACTAGGGCACATTAATTTGGTGGTGTGCGTCCATGGTCCTAGGCTACCATCGATTTCCGGAGTGGTGCACTCTGGGTAGCTACAGTAAAAGAATGAGATCAATAACTTCGATTTCCGTCCACACTAACCTTAAATCGATATAGTAATATCGATTTTAGGGTTACTCCTCTCGTTGGGGAGGAGTACAGAAATCGATTTTAAGAGCCCTTAAAATCGATTTAGAGTGCCTTGTAGTGTGGACGGGTACAGCATTAAATCAATTTAATGCTGTTTAAATCGATTTAACTGTGTAATGTGGACCAGGCCTCAGTCTCCAAGCAGTTGTCTGTGAACAGCCCTGTGTGCTGGGACAAGGGAAATAATATCCCAAGCTGTGTGTCTGGTGAAGCAGAAGGTGTCTCCAGCTTTTCTGTGTCTGTGGAGCAGACAGAAGGTGCCTTTCAACCTGTGAGGGTTGAGAATAGTGCAGTTGTCTCAGAGTTGGTTGTAAATGCAGCTAAAGCCCAGAAAGGCAATAGTCCTAAGTTTGTGTCTGCTGGGGAGAATGGCACTGTGACTAGGTTGCATCCAGTTAGTGTCATAGCAAAATCCCAGAGAACAGACAATTCTGGTGCTTGTAATTTGCCAGTTGCTAATGTGTGGTTGGAAAAGGGTGTAGCAACTCTGTCTAATCAGGGTGATACCTTAGCCAGGGCACAAGGAGAGCAAAAAGGTGATTTTAATTGTGTTACCTACTGACAGTTTAACAACTTGTAAAAAGGAGGAAAAGATTCCTAAACTTGTGGGTGTTGAGCCTGACAACGTGCCGGTTGCCAGTGACTATGAGGAAAGTTGCAGAGGGGAGGAGAGAACCTCTAAACTTGTATCTAGTAAGTCTATAAGTTTGCCTGAAAGGGAAGTGGGTAGAAATCTGCCTGATGGGCCAAAGGTGATCATGGATGTAAGTAAGACCCAGAAAGAGCCTGTGATTACTCAGGAAAGTGTTCCTTTAGAGTAAGCCCTAGATGAAGAGGATAAGGGCAGAATTTCTGAGAAGGGTGAATTGCTGCTTAGAAAAGCTCATAGGGAAAGGAATCCTCATGGTAATTTGTGCAAGCAGTTTACTGCAACTTAAGAGTGTGAAAGTGATTTAATCAAGGAAGTTTCAGTTCCTAACAGCCAGAAATGTTCTGTTGTGAATGGATCCACTGACTTTCCTTTTGAAAGATGCAGTGGGAGTAGCTTTGAAAAGGTCTCAGATGGAGTAGAAGCTGTTAAGAAAGTTGAGCAGCCCTATAATCAAATGGCTGTATGTGGCCAGCTTGTTGAGAAGACAATGGTGTTGGAACAGGAATGTCTCCATGCTAAGGGCTTGTCTACATCAGAAAGTTGCAGCGCTGGTGAGGGAGTTACAGCGCTGCAACTTAGGAGGTGTACACATCTGCAGGGCACCACCAGCGCTGCAACTCCCTGTTTGCAGCGCTGGCCGTACTCCCGTTTTGTCTCGGGTGTAGAGGATCCAGCGCTGGTGATCCAGCGCTGGTAATCAAGTATAGACACTTACCAGCGCTTTTCTTGACCTCCGTGGAATAAGCAGGTATCCCAGCATACCTGAGGAAGCCTCTGGTAATCAAGCTGGTCTCCTTCCCCGGCTTGCTCTCGCGTTCCCCGAACCCCGAGCAAGCAGGTCTCCTTCCCTGAGGTTTGCTGGGTGGTTCCGGGAACGCGAGAGCAAACCGCGGCGAAGCTGGTCTCCTTTCCCGGTTTGCTCTCGCGTTCCCCGAACCCCCGAACAAGCAGGTCTCCTTCCCTGCGGTTTGCAGGGTGGTTCGGGGAACGCGAGAGCAAACCGGGAAAGGAGACCAGCTTCGCCGCGGTTTGCTCTCGCGTTCCCCGAGCAAGCAGGTCTCCTTCCCTGCGGTTTGCAGGGTGGTTCGGGGAACGCGAGAGCAAACCGCGGCGAAGCTGGTCTCCTTTCCCGGTTTGCTCTCGCGTTCCCCGAACCCCCCTTGAAGCCGCCCAACAGCGCTGCAGTGTGGCCACATCTAACACCACTTGCAGCGCTGGTTGCTGTAAGTGTGGCCACTCTGCAGCGCTGGCCCTATACAGCTGTACTAATACAGCTGTAACAACCAGCGCTGCAAAATTTTAGATGTAGACATGGCCTAATTCTGTGAGTGAGCAGTCTGTGCTTCAGGATCTAAGGACAGATTTGGTTGCTGGTGTTTCAGAGCTAAATGGTTTTATGGCTGAATGCTTGAGGATGCAGGGAAGAGCAAACAAACTCTCACCCTCAAACCCTTTGGATTTGTATGGTATCTTTGTAAGACAAAGTCCAGCCTTAGAATTGGTGGCAGCTAAAAAGTTAAAAGCTAGTGTCTGTGTTAATGCAAATTACCTGACAGGCAGAGAGAAGAACTTGCTAATAGCTGTTAGCACAGAGAGCCCACCCCATCAGTCAGTAAATTTGGTTAAGCAAGAGGAATCAGGGTTTGATCCTGCAGGACAAGGGGAGGAGAGAAAACAGAATTTTGCAAAGGGAAGCAACAGGTTAACCCTAAAATGCCCAAACTCCAATGGTATTAATCCAAGGGTGTGGCATGACAAACAGAATTGTAAATGGACACTTGCAATGAATTTGTTGTTATTGCTAATGGTGAATTTTGTAACTAATGTGTTGCTATTACAAAGAATTGTAAGAATGTACAATATGCCCAATCCTTTGGAAAGTCCCTTAAACGTGTAGAAAGCAGTACATGAGAACATACTTTATATTAAAAGGCCTTGTTACACTGATATTTCACTGCTAGTGCCTGTAAACAGTCTTGGAACTTTTCACAGAAGAAAAGACATTCCAGACCTGATGTGCGGTATGAAAAGGCACACTGCCATATTGCTTTCATGGCTAAATGCCAAGGTTCCTACATTGTGAACAACATTAATATCTATGTTGATTTGATGTTAATTGCATTCCAAACATTTGCCAGAGCTTGTATAGATAAAATAGCTAGTTTCTTTAGCTCTTGGCAGGATCATATAAGACGTACAGGAATCCTGCTGCAGGAGCAGATCCAATCCACTGTTGTTCAAACTAAGTTTTACCTTGAGTTTGTAAAAAAATGAAATAAAATAAAATATAACAAATGCAATCATGTTATTGAACATGACTTTAATAAACCATTTCTGTTATACACTGATATGGCTTCTAACCCTACACTAGCTGTAGTAAGACAGACCCAAGGATGGGGTGCTCTTGGGATCAGGGCCGGCTTTAGGAAGTGCGGGGCCCAATTCGATCAGTTTCGACAGGGCCCTAGCAGGGATGACCAAACAAACAATAAAAAATAAAGCACTTAAAAAAACCCACCTTACATTTCTTCCATATATTATTTACTTTCCATGATTATACACACATAACAAAATTATATATTACATACATTACATCATATATTATAAATATCAAGTTCATTAAGAGGAACTTTATTGTACCCCTCACCTATATGTTTTTAAAACTTTATCTTCCTCGCTTTTTGTTTGACAAAAACTTTCAGTATGTTGCCTAACTCTAAGCTCTTCATTACTTCACGTTCAATTGACATAATTGCCAGATTGTTTAATCGGTCTTCCTGCATTCCAGCTGTGGGCCAAAGAGGAAGGTTTGGGGGGTGGGGAAACGGCACACATAGGCAAAAAGAAGTATTCCATTCCATTCATTTGAAGAAGTGGGCTGTAGCCCATGAAAGCTTATGTTGAAATAAATTTGTTAGTCTCTAAGGTGCCACAAGTACTCCTGTTCTTTTTGCAGATACAGACTAACACGGCTGCTACTCTGAAACCTGGCACACATAGGGTGACCAGATCACAGCAGTAAAATAGGACCCACCCCCTCCCCGCTCGGCCCCAC
This sequence comes from Gopherus flavomarginatus, assembly GCF_025201925.1. Lineage (NCBI taxonomy): Eukaryota > Metazoa > Chordata > Testudines > Testudinidae > Gopherus > Gopherus flavomarginatus. The sequence continues at coordinate 46,457,094 of NC_066623.1, forward strand.
CATCACACCCTCTTCACTCCCTAGTCCCCCACTGACTTGCTGCCCCTCCTAATCAGTCCCCACCCAGTACTCGCTTCCTTTCACTTTCTCCCTCCCCTGCCAGAAACCCCTATGCCTGCTCCTAGAACTTATGCTGGCTCACTGCTCTCCTCTTTGTCCACCTGCTGCTTGCCCACCTGCTTGCCCCCGACTTGATGCTGCACCCAGCCCCTCCCCCCGCTTCCCCGAGTATATAGCCTCATTCAGAGACCCAGGGGTCACTATATTACTGCTCACTGCAGTCAGTCACTGCAGTTGTAGATAAATCTCTGCATTATGCATTTTTGTATAACTTTTACATGACTTTGTATTGAACCTTGGTAATATGTTATAGTGGGCCCCAAGGTAGTATAATTAAGGTGAAAGAAAAAATTCTTTTTGCTAGAAGTAGAATGAGATCTTTCCTCCAGTTTGTAATGAATTGACCTATTGAATGAATGAGGTGTGAATGAGGAAGGTGTGGAAGGCAGGCACCTCCAGACAGCTGCAACCCTTGGAGAGGGGCTGGGAGCCAGACCAAGGAGCTTTGCCCAGGGCTGAGTGGGACGGAGTTTGGGTGCTGGGTGCAGTCTCTGGGCTGGGGCACGGGGTGGGGTGCAGGAAGGGTGGAGGGGTGCAGGATCTGGGAGGGAGTGTGGAGGGGTGGGTGCCGTGCAGGCTTTGGGACAGAGTTTGGGGGGTGGAGAGGGGTGCTGGGGGGGAAGGGACTGCCATGTGGCTTCCTTCCTCCCCTGATGCCCCTTACCATAGCCTCAGTAGGGGATGGAGCTGCCCCTTCCCCAGTGTTTGCAGGAGTGGTGGCTGGGGGGAAACCCAGTCAAACTCTGGTTTTACTCTTTCACTGATGGGCCACTTAAACCCCTTGCAAACTCCTTCCCGCCTCTCTCACTCCCCTTTTCTACTGGGCTTTTTTGGTGGAGCCAGATGAAAACCACAAACCCCAGCGAGAACAGCAGGCTGGAAGACTAGACTGAACCCACCACCCAGCCTAGTCCATCCCAGAGCCCAGGACTGAGGGCAATGTCCCCCTACCCCCAGGTCACCTGCTTCCACTCCTGGCCTCTCCCAGCGCTGCCAGTGATTCTGTGTGGCTGCATGGGGTGGGATTTCAAGCAGATCCCTCAACCCCCCTGTTTCGCTAAATTCACCCCTGTTTTGCGACCACTCTGCACCAAGAGCACCTGCCTTCCCTGCCCTAGAGCTGCTGGATGGCTAGAAAGCTGAGCTGGGCACTTGATTGATCTAGAATATTATCACGCCCCCCCAAAAAAACTTAATATCCACACAGCTTTGGGGGCTATTCACCCCCCCTCCAGCCTGTCTATTTTATTGTTGCAGGGCAAATGGAGGAGCCATAGTTTAATGGAAATATTCAGCCCCTACAGTGGTCTTGCAGCAGGGAAAACAGAGCTGATGGGAAGGGAACTGGTTTGGATAGGAGCCCCAGTCCCCTTTCTTTGCAAAATAATTTGGAAAGGGAATCAGATCATGCTGTGCCTCAGTATCCCCTTCTGCAGGGAGATGGAGGGGGAGATAAACGTCTCAGCCTACAGTGCCATGTTGCAGACCTTTTGCACTCTCCCTTCTTGATGTATTTGATTTTCTCCTCCAAACCTCCCTCTCTCTCTCACCTGGAGTTCACAGCACTAAGTACCGCCTGGGGGCTTTTTTCCTGGGTTACATGACATGATCCCAACTTTAGTTCTGAAACAGACACAGGCAGGCATAAACTCACCCTCAAACAGCAACACCCCGAAAACCACAACACCAACCCAATCTTACAAACCTGCGGGGAATGACAGGGACAGACACTCACCGCTGGGAGCCCCAGCAGCTGCTCAGGTGAGTGAGGTCCACTGCAGAGATTCCTGTGTCTCCCACCGGATCAGAAGCTCCCTGGGCGTCTCCTCCAGGCTCCAGGTGACTGCTCGGGGGAGGGGAGGGGACGGGAGGAAGGCTGCAAGCACGTGTGCCTTCTCCCCCCTCCCCCCTCCTGACCTGCAACACCCAGCAGCTGTCTCTGCCTCAGCCCTCTGCTGGCCAGCGTCTCTCGTTGCCTAGCAACAACAGCTGCTGCTTCTGGGAGACACAGAACTTTGCTTCCTGGAGACTGCCGGCCAGCGCGGGGCCAACTTCAGGGGCGGGGCCCGATTCGGGGGAATCGGGCAAATCGACCTAAAGCCTTCCCTGCTTGGGATGCATTCAGTGATGTCTGTGTCATCCCTTGCTGCATCAATTTTGCGTTGGGGGTGTGATGTTATTGATATAAACTGGGACCATATAGAACATGGTTTGCAACTAAGGTCCTGTGGTGGCACCAGATCTTATATAAAGAGGGTCACGTAAGGTGTCTAAGACCAGGTTATGGGTTGCTGGTTATGATTATGCAGTCTGTATGTCTGTATCATTTTGTAGTTGAAGTTATAAGTATTGTCTCTATACTGTCCATATTTCAAACTTGTGCTGTGTTACTGGGAAAGATCCCAGACAAGTGGGTGTTAGCTCTGCTTAGCCTGCTTGATGGCCCATTAAGGACCATCAGCTACACAATTGACCCATTAAGAGGAGGCAGATATGCCTTGTGACTCAGCAGGGTGTGCAGAAACTGGCCCATGTGACTGCAGACTCCATTTTGCTGTAATTTTCCACAGTAAGAACAAAGAAGTGTTCTTTCACCTGGAAAAGCCTATATAAGGCTGATGCCTCATCTCCATCTTGTCTTCAATCCTGCTACCTACCTCTGGAGGGACTTTGCTACAAACTGAAGCTCTACACAAGGGACTGATGACCCATCCCAGCGGGGGATGTTCTCCAGAGACTGGATTTGAACCTGCAGTTTACTCCATCACTGCTACAAGCCTGAATTAAGAACTTTGCCATTACTGTATGTAATTGATTCCATTTAACCAATTCTAGCTCTCATCTCTATCTTTTTCCTTTTATGAATAAACCTTTAGATTTTAGATTCTAAAGGATTGGCAACAGCGTGATTTGTGGGTAAGATCTGATGTGTATATTGACCTGGGTCTGGGGCTTGGTCCATTGGGATCGAGAGAACCTTTTTCTTTTACTGGGGTGTTGGTTTTCATAACCATTCATCCCCAGGACGGATGGCACTGGTGGTGATACTGGGAGACTGAAGTGTCTAAGGCAATTGCTTGTGTGACTTGTGGTTAGCCGGGGGGTGAAACCGAAGTCCTTTTTGTCTGGCTGGTTTGGTTTGCCTTAGAGGTGGAAAAAACCAAGCCTTGGGCTGTGACTGCCCTGTTTAAGCAATTGGTCCTGAATTGGCACTCTCAGTTGGGTCCCGCCAGAACTGCATCATCACAACCTAGCTACAGGGGTCCCACCTCTGGGACCACTAACCCTAGCTCCACAGACATCACCCCTGGGATCCCTAACACTCACTCCAGGGGCCCTACCCATGGGGCCCCTAACCCTAGCTCCAGCAGCTCTACCCATGAGACGCCTTACCCTAGTTCAAGGGGAGCTATCCGTGGGTCCCATTTCCCTTGCTCCAGGGGAGCTACCCATGGGGCCTCTAACCCTAGCTCCAGGGGACCTACAAGTGGGACCTGTAACCATAGCTCCAGGGGCTCGACCCCGGGGCCCCTAACCCTAGCTCAAGGGGCATCATACCTGTGGCCCCTAACCCAGCTTCAGGGGCCCTAAACGTTGGGCCGCTAACCCTAACTCCAGGGACTCTACCCGTGGGAGCCATAACCCTAGCTCCAGGGGCCCCACCCCTGGGACCCAAATCCTAGCTCTAGGGACCACATCCCTGGGGCCCTTTATCCTAGCTCCAGTGGCCCTACCCATGGGGCCCCTACCCCTAACTCCAGGGGCTCTGCCCGTGGGATCTCTAACTCTAATTCCAGGGGCCCTCCCCTTGGGGCACCTAACCCTAGTTCCAGGGCTCCTACTCATGGGACCCATAATCCAAGCTCCAGGGGCCTAATCCTTGGTACCCCTAGTCCTAGAACCAGAGTCCCTTCCTCGTGTTGCCTATAGTCCTAGCTCCAGGGGCCCTATCCATAGGTCCCCGAACCCTAGCTTCAGGGACGCTACACGTATAGTCCCTAACCTGGGACCCCTAACCCTACACCAGGGTCCCTAACCGTGGGAACCCTAACCCTAGCTCCAGGGACCTAACCCGTTGGGCCATTAACCCTAGCTGAAGGGCCCCTACCCGTGGGGCTCGTACACCTAGCTCCAGGGGCCCTAGCCATGGGGCCCCTAACCTTGGTTCCAGGGGCCTGACCCCTTGGACCCCTAACCTTAGCTTCAGAGCCCCATCCCTGGGGACACAATCCGTAGCTTCAGGGGCCCTAGCCCTATCTCCAGGGGCCCTACCACTAAGACACCTAACCCTAGTACCAGGTTTCCTACCCGTGCGGCCTCTATCCCTAGCTCCGGGGCCCGGCTCGTAGGACCCCTAACCCTAGCTCCAGAGGCCTGGTTCCTGGGGCCTGTATGCTTAGCTCCAGGGGCCATATCTGTGGGGCCCCTAACCCTGGCTCCAGGAGCCTTACACGTGGGGCCCCTAACCCTAGCTCAAGGGGCCCTCCCCCTGGGACCCCTAACCCTAGCTCCAGGTGCCCTACCTGTAGGTCCTCTAACCCTAGCTCCAGGAGCTCTACCTGTGGGACCCGTAACCCTATTTCCAGGGCCCTTCTCGTTTGGTCCTTAACGCTAGCTCCAGGGGCCCCACCCCTGGTACACCTAGCCCTAACTCCATGAGTGGGACCCCTAACCATAGCTCCAGAGGCCCTACCCCGGGACACCTAACCTTAGCTTCAGGGGCCCCACCCCGGGACTCCTAAATCTAGCTCAATGGGTCCCATCCCTGGGGCCCCTAACCCTAGCTCAAGGGGCCCTGCCAGTTGTGTCTGTATCCCTAGCTAGAGAGGCCCGACCCTTGGGACCCCTAACCCTAGCTCCAGGTGCCCTACCTGTAGGTCCCCTAACCGTAGCTCCAGGGGCCCCATCCCTGGGTCCTCTCACCCTCGCTCCAGGGTTCCTATACGTTATGCCCCTAACCCTAGCTTGAGGGGCCCTGCTCCTGGGAACCCAAACCCTAGCTCCAGGGTCCCTACCCGTGGGGCCCCTATCCCAAGCTCCTGGGGCCCATCCCATGGACCCCTAACCCTTACTCCATGGGCCCTTCTCCTAGGGCCCATAATCCTAGCTCCATGGGTCCCATCCCCGGGGCACCTAACCCTAACTCCAGGGGCCCTACGCGTGGGGCACCTAGCCAAGGTTCCAGGACCCCTACACTAACCCTATCTCAAGGGGTCCTAACCTTGGGTCCCCTAACCCTAGCTACAGGCGCTCGACCCCTTGGTTCTCCTAACCCTAGCTCCAGGGGTCCTACCCATGAGACTCGTAACCCTAGTTCCAGGGGCTCTACCTGTGGGGCCCCTAACCCTAGCTACAGGGGCCCCACCCCTGGGGTCTCTAACTCTAGCTCTGGGGCCCCCTTACCCTAGCTCCAGCGGCCGTACCCGTGCGGCCACTAACCCTGGCTCCAGGGGCCCTACAACTGGGGCATCTAACCATAGCTCCAGGGACCCTACCCCTAGGACTCCTAATCCTAGACCCAGCGTCTCTGCCCATTGCTCCCCTATCCCTAGCTCCAGGAGAGCCAAACGTGGGGCCCTTAACGCTAGCTCCAGGGGCCTCACCACTGAGAACCCTATACCTATCTTTAGGGGTCCCAGCCCTGGGGCCCCTAACTTTAGCTTCAGGGGCCATAACCGTTGGGCCCCTAACCCTGGATACAGAGACCTTACACGTGGGGCCCCTAACCCTAGTTTTAGGGGCCCTACACCTGAGACATCTAACCCTAGCACCACAGTCCCCAACCCGTGAGGCCCCTAACCCTAGCTCCAGTGGACCTACTCGTGTGCCCCCTAACCCTAGATCCAGAGGCCCTACCCGTGGGAACCCTAACCCTACCTCCAGGGGCCCTACTCGTGAGGCCCCTAAATCTAGCACCAGGGACCCGACCCCTGGGACCCCTAACCTAGCTCCATGGGCCGTACCGCTGGGGCCCCTAACCTTAGCCCCAGGGGTCTGACCCCTCGGGCCCCTATAACTTGCTCCACTATCCCCATTCCTGGGGCCCCTAACCCTAGCTTAAGGGTCCCAATCCGTTGGGCCCCTAACCCTGCTCAATGGGCCCTACAAGTGGGACCCTTGACCCTAGTTCCAAGGGCCCTACACATGGAGCCTATAACTCTTGCTCCAGGGGCTCAAACCCTGGAACCCCTAAACCTAGCTAGAGTGGCCTTCCAAGTGTGGCGTCTAATCCTAGCTACAGGGGCCCTAAGCGTTGGACACCTAACCATATCTCCAGGGGTTGTACCCCTGGGACCCTTAACCCTAGCTCCAGGGGCCCTACCCGTCGGTCCCCTAACCCTAGCTCTTGGTGCCCTTTCCATGGGGGCCCTAACTCTAGCTCCAGGGGCCCTACCTTGGAACCTCTAACCCTAGCTCCAGGGTCCCTACCCGTGGGGCCCCAACCCTAGCTCAATGGGCCCTATACCTGGGACCCCGAACCCTAGCTACAGGAACCGCACTACTGGGACCCCTAACCCAACTCCAGGGGCTTGACCCGTGGGGCCCCAATCCCTAGCTGCAAGGGACCTACTCTGGGACCCCTAACCCTAGCTCCAGGTGCCATACCCCTGGGGATCTTGACTATAGCTCCAGAGGCCTTACCTGTGGGACCCCTAACCCTAGCTCTAGGGACCCTTCTCGTGGACCCCTAAACCTAGCTCCAGGGGCCCTTCCCCTGCGGCCCCTAACCCTGTCACCAGGGGCCCTACCCGTGGGACCCCTAACCCTAGCTCCAGGGGCCCTTCTTCTGGACCCCTATCCCTAGCTCCAGGGGTCCTTCCTCTGGTTCCCCTAACACTAACTCCAGGGGCCCTACCCGTAGGCCATTAACCCTAGATCCAGAGCCCCTACCCACGCGGCCCGTAACCCTTGCTCCAGGTGCCGTATCCGTGGGGCCCCTAACCCTTGCCCGAGGGGCACCACCCCTGGGACCTGTAACCCTAGCTCAAGGGGCCCTACCCTTGGGGCCGCTAACCCTAACTCCAGGGACTCTACCAGTGGGACCCCTAACCCTAGTTCAAGGGACCCTACCTGTGGGGCCCCTAATCCTAGTTCTGTGGCCCCTACCCATTGGACCCATAACCCTAGCTCTAGGTGATCTTTCCCTGGGGTCCCTTAACCTAGCTCCAGGGGACCACCTTTGGGCCTCCTAACCCTAGTTCCAGGGGCCCCATCCCTGGGAGCCTTACCCTAACTCCAGGGGCTCTACCCGTAGGACCACTACACTGGCTCCAGCTGCCCTACACGTGGGGCCCCTAACCCTAGATCCAGGGGCCCTACCAATGGTACCTCTAACCTTACCTCCAGGGGCCCTACTCGTGGGGCCCCTAACCCTAGCTCCAGGTGCCCAACCCCTGGGAACCATAACTCTAGCTCCAGACACCACATCCCTGGGGTCCCTAACCCTAGCTCCAAGGGCTTTACCCCTCTGGCCCCTAACATTGGCTTCAGGGGCCCTGCATGTGTGGACCCAAACCCTAGCTCAAGGGGCTTTACCCATGGGGACCCTAAATCTAGCTCCAGGGGCCCTACCCGTAGGACACCTAACCCTACTTCCAGGGGTCCTACCCTTTGGCCCCCTAACACTAGCTACAGTGGTACCACCCCTGGGACCGCTAAGCCTAGCTCTGGGGGACCCATTCCTGGGGCATTTATTCCTAGCTTCTGGGTCCCTGCCCGTTGGGATCCTAACCGTAGCTCCAGGTGCCCTACCACTGGGACTCCTAACCCTAGCTCCATTAGCCCAACTCCTGTGACCCATAACCCTAGCTCCAGGGGCCCTACCAGTGGGGCCCCAATCCCTAGCTCCAGGGTACCTACCCCTGGGACCCCTAACCCTAGCTCCAGGGAACGTACCCCTTGGGATCTTGACTATAGCTCCAGAGGCCTTGCCCATGCGACCCCTAACCCTACCTCCAGGGACCCTACCCATGGGTCCTTTATCCCTAGCTCCAGGAGCCCTACCCGTGGGGCCCCTAACTCAAGCTCCAGGGGCCCTTCCCATGGATCCCTAACCCTAGCTCCAGGGGACCTACCCCGAGGGCCCCTAACCCCAACTCCAGGGTCTCTACCCTTTGGGCCCTTATCTCTAACTCCAGGTGCACCACCTCTGGGAACCCTAACCCTGGCTCCAGGGGCCCTACAAGTGGGGCCTCTAACACGAGCTCCAGGGGCCCTACCCTTGGACCCCTTATCATAGAAGCAGGGTCCATACCCATGGGGCAACTAACACTAGCTCCAGGGGAACTATTGGTGGACCGCCATCCCTAGCTCCAGTGGGCCTTCCCCTGGGGCCCCTAACCCTAGCTTAAGGGACCCTACCCGTGGGGCCCCTAACCATAGCTCCAGAGGCCCTGCCCGTGGGACCGTTATCTCTAGCTCCAGGGGCCCTACCCATGGTGCCATTAACTTTAGCTCCAGAGACCCTACCCCTGAGACCCTTAACCTTAGCTCCAGGGGCCCTACCCCTGGGATCTCTAACCTATCTCCAGGTGCTGTACCCCTGGGGCCCATATCCCTAACTCCAGAGGCTCTACCTCTGGGGCCCCTAACCCCAGCTCCAGGGCCCAACCCATGGGGCCACTAACCCTAGCTCCAGAGGTCCCACCCCTGGGGCTCTTAAATGTAGCTCCAGGGTCCCCATCCTTGGGAAGCCTAACCCTAGCTTCAGGGGCCCTATCCGTGGGGCCCCTAACTGTAGCTCCAGGGGCCCTACCTGTGGGACCGTTATCTCTAGCTCCAGGGGCCCTACCCTTGGTGCCACTAACTTTAGCTCCAGAGGCCCTACCCCTGAGACCCTTAACCCTAGCTCCAGAGTCCCTACCCCTGGGATCTCTAACCTTATCTCCAGGGGCCGTACCCCTGGGGCCCATATCCCTACTCCAGAGGCTCTACCCCTGGGGCCCCTAACCCTAGCTACAGGGGCCCGTCGCGTGGGGCCCCTAACCTTATTTCCAGGGACTCTCCCCATGGGACCCCTAACCCTAGCGCAAGAGTCCCTTCTCGTGGACCTCTAACCCTAGCTCCACGGGCCCAATCCCTGGTGCCCGTAACCCTAGCTCCAGGTGCCCTGCCCGTGGGGCCTGTAACCTTTGATCCAGGTGCCCTACCTGTGGGACCCCTAACCCTAGCTCCAGGTGCCCTACCCGTGGGGCCCCTAACCCTTGCTTGAGGGGCCCCACCTTTGGGACCCCTAACCCTAGCTCAAGGGGCCCCATCGGTGGGGCCCCTAACGCTAGCTACAGAGGCCCTGCCCATAGAGCCCTATCTCTGGCTCTAGAGGCCCTACTCATTGGGCCCCTAACCCTAGCTCCAGGGGCCGTACATGCAGAATCCCTAACCCTAGCTTCAGGTTCCCCATCCCTGGGACCCCTTACCCTAGTTCCAATGGCCCCATCCCTGGGGCCCCTAACCCTAGCTCCAGAGTCCCTACCAGTGAGTGTAATAAGTCCCAGATTTGGACCTTAGCGTCCAAGATATGGGGGTTAGCATGAAAACCTCCAAGCTTAGTTACCAGCTTGGACCTGGTACTTGCTGCCACCACCCAAAAAATTAGAGTGTTTTGGGGCACTCTGGTCCCCCTGAAAAACCTTCCCTGGGGACCCCAAGACCCAAATCCCTTGAGTCTCACAACAAAGGGAAATAATCCTTTTTCCCTTCCCCCCTCCAGGTGCTCCTGGAGAGATACACAGACACAAGCTCTGTGAACCCAAACAGAGTGAATCTCCCTCTCTGTTCCCAATCCTGGAAACAAAAAGTACTTTCCTATTCCCCCAGAGGGAATGCAAAAATCAGGCTAGCAATCCAACACACAGATCTCCCCGATTCCTTCCTCCCACCAATGCCCTGGTGAGTACAGACTCAATTTCCCTGAAGTAAAGAAAAACTCCAACAGGTCTTAAAAGAAAGCTTTATATAAAAAGAAAGAAAAATAAGTACAAATGTTCTCTCTGTATTAAGATGATCCAACACAGGGTCAATTGCTTAAAAGAATATTGAATAAACAGCCTTATTCCAAAAGAATACAAATCAAAGCACTCCAGCACTTATATTCATGCAAATACCAAAGAAAAGAAACCATATAACTTACTATCTGATCTCTTTGTCCTTACACTTAGAAACAGAAGACTAGAAAGTAGAACTACTTCTCCAAAGCTCAGAGAAAGCAGGCAGCCAGAAAACAAAGACTCAGACACACAATTCCCTCCACCCAAAGTTGAAAAAATCCGGTTTCCTGATTGGTCCTCTGGTCAGGTGCTTCAGGTGAAAGAGACATTAACCCTTAGCTATCTGTTTATGACACGCCCCCCAAATTGCAGACAGTGGGGAAGCTCACTGGCGGCGATTTCCTTCTCGAACTTGAAAATAAACAGATTAATACAACACATACACCTTTACATATACTCCTAAGTATATAACTAACAGACTTCTACATTTTAAGAAAACTTTTTAACTACTGAATTCTGGGAAACTCTCACGGGAGAGTGCATCAGCTACTTTGTTAGAAGCTCCTGTGATGTGTTGAATTTCAAAATCAAAATCTTGGAGAGCTAAACTCCAACGAAGAAGTTTCTTGTTGTTCCCCTTGGCAGTATGAAGCCACTTTAGTGCAGCATGGTCAGTTTGTAGTTGGAACCGCCGTCCCCAAACATATGGGCGTAGCTTTTCCAGGGCGTACACAATGGCATAGCATTCCTTTTCACTGACTGACCAGTGACTTTCCCTCTCAGACAGTTTCTTGCTGAGAAACACGACAGGATGGAAGTTGTGATCTGTTGCTTCCTGCATGAGCATTGCTCCTATACCACGCTCAGATGCATCCGTGGTTACTAGGAATGGCTTGTCAAAGTCCGGGGCCCTGAGCACAGGGTCAGACATGAGTGTTGCCTTAAGTTGGGTAAAGGCCTTTTGACACTCATCAGTCCACTTAACTGCATTTGGCTGGGTCTTTTTGGTCAGGTCTGTCAGTGGGGCAGCGATTTGGCTGTAGTGGGGTACAAATCGCCTGTAGTATCCGGCCAAGCCTAAGAAGGATTGGACCTGCTTCTTGGACCGTGGGACAGGCCACTTTTGGATAGCATCTACCTTGGCCTGTAGGGGGTTTATGGTTCCTCGACCCACCTGGTGCCCCAGGTAAGTTACTCTGTTTTGGCCTATTTGACACTTTTTGGCCTTAACAGTTAGTCCTGTCTGCCTGATGCGCTCAAAGACCTTTTCCAGGTGTAGTAGGTGTTCGGGCCAGGAGTCTGAAAAAATGGCCACATCATCGAGGTAGGCAACTGCAAATTCTCCCAGTCCAGCTAGTAGACCATCTACCAGCCTCTGGAAGGTGGCGGGTGCATTTCGAAGGCCGAAAGGAAGGACATTGAATTCATACACCCCCGCATGGGTGACGAATGCTGACCTCTCCTTGGCAGGTTCATCTAGCGGTACTTGCCAGTACCCCTTGGTTAAGTCTATTGTAGAGATGAACTGGGCACGTCCCAACTTTTCCAATAGCTCATCGGTACGTGGCATTGGATAGTTGTCCGGACGAGTTACAGCATTTAGTTTACGGTAGTCCACGCAAAAGCGTATTTCCCCATCTGGTTTGGGTACCAGAACCACTGGAGATGCCCATGCGCTGGTAGATGAGCGGATTATACCCATCTGTAGCATGTTCTGGATTTCCCGTTCTATAGCAGCTTGGGCATGAGGAGACACTCGGTAGGGTGGAGTTCTGATTGGGTGAGCATTACCTGTATCAATGGAGTGGTATGCCCGTTCAGTCCGTCCTGGGGTGGCTGAGAACAATGGGGCGAAGCTAGTGCACAGCTCCTTGATTTGTTGCCGCTGCAGACGTTCCAGGGTGGTTGAGAGGTTCACCTCTTCCACGCCACTGTCTTTTTTCCCGTCGTAGTAGACACCGTCAGGCCACTCAGCATCATCTCCCTGGACTGTAAACTGACAAACCTGTAAATCTCTGGAATAGAAAGGCTTGAGAGAATTAACATGGTACACTTTAGGCTTTAGTGAGGAATTGGGAAATGCTATGAGGTAGTTTACAGCTCCCAGGCGCTCTTGGACCGTGAATGGCCCTTCCCATGATGCTTCCATCTTATGGGCCTGTTGCGCCTTCAAGACCATAACCTGGTCTCCTACCTTGAAGGACCGATCTCTGGCATGTCTGTCATACCAGGCCTTTTGCTCTTCTTGAGCATCCTTTAGGTTTTCTTTAGCAAGGGCTAAAGAGTGTCGGAGGGTGCTTTGCAGATTGCTTACAAAGTCCAGAATGTTAGTTCCTGGAGAAGGCGTAAACCCCTCCCATTTCTGCTTCACCAACTGTAATGGCCCCTTAACCTCGTGACCATACACCAGTTCAAACGGTGAAAACCCTAAACTGGGATGTGGTACAGCCCTGTAGGCAAACAGCAACTGCTGCAACACTAGGTCCCAATTATTGGAGAATTCGTTGATGAATTTTCGTATCATGGCCCCCAAAGTTCCATTGAACCTTTCCACCAGGCCATTGGTTTGATGGTGGTACGGGGTGGCAACCAAGTGATTCACCCCATGAGTTTCCCACAGTTTTTCCATGGTCCCTGCCAGGAAATTAGACCCTGAATCTGTAAGGATGTCAGAGGGCCAACCTACCCTGGCAAAGATGTCTGTTAGGGCCAGGCACACAGTGTTAGCCCTGGTGTTGCCTAGAGCGACTGCTTCTGGCCATCGGGTAGCAAAGTCCACTAAAGTCAGTAGGTACTGCTTTCCTCTGGGCGTCTTTTTTGGGAAAGGGCCCAGAATATCCACAGCTACTCGCTGAAATGGGACCTCAATTATGGGGAGTGGCTGGAGAGGGGCCTTGACCTGGTCTTGAGGCTTTCCCACTCTTTGGCATACCTCACAAGACCGGACATACTTGGCAACGTCCTTGCCCATCCCCTCCCAGTGGAAGGACTTCCCCAACCGGTCCTTGGTTCTGTTCACCCCAGCATGGCCACTGGGATGATCATGGGCTAAGCTTAAGAGCTTCTCCCGGTACTTAGTTGGAACCACCAACTGTTTTTGCGGCTGCCATTCTTCCCGGTGTCCACCAGAAAGAATTTCCTTGTATAAAAGTCCTTGGTCTATAACAAACCGGGATCGATTAGAAGAGCTGAGAGGCGGTGGGGTGCTCCGCGCCGCCGCCCAAGCTTTCTGAAGGCTGTCATCTGCTTCCTGCTCAGTCTGGAACTGTTCCCTTGAGGCTGGGGTCACCAGTTCTTCCTCAGACTGTGGACTTGGGCTTGGTCCCTCTGGAAGCGATGTAGGTGATGGGGTTGTTTCCGTTGCTGGTGAACCGCTCTCCGCTGGTGCACCTGAGGGTATTTCAGGCTCCGGCTGAGCCTTTTGGGTATGGCTGTCTGTTGCTTCTGCCAGTTTTGGCTCGCTGGCGCCCTCTGGCGTTGAGTTTGAAGATGGGGTTGCACTTGCTGGTGCTGGTTGCTGTTCCAGTTCCGGGCCTGGGACTGGAGATGCTGTGGCTGTTTCAGTGGTAGGCATGGAATCTGGGTCCACTACCTCTGTCTGGGTCTCTGGTAACACAGACGGGGCCTCTGTGGACGGTTCAGGAACAGGAATGGGTCTGGAAGCTTGCCTGGTTTGGCTACGTGTAACCATTCCCACTCTCTTGGCCCGCCTCACCTGGTTGGCCAAGTCTTCCCCCAGTAGCATGGGGATAGGATAATTGTCATAGACTGCAAAAGTCCACATTCCTGACCAGCCTTTGTACTGGACAGGCAGTTGAGCTGTAGGCAAGTCTACAGCTTGTGACATGAAGGGGTAAATTGTAACTTTGGCCTTTGGGTTGATGAATTTGGGGTCAACGAAGGATTGGTGGATAGCTGACACTTGTGCCCCCGTGTCTCTCCACGCAGTAACCTTCTTTCCGCCCACTCTCAAATTTTCCCTTCGCTCCAAGGGTATTTGAGAGGCATCCGGGCCTGGGGATCTTTGGTGTGATGGTAGTGTAATGAATTGCACTCGCATGGTGTTCTTGGGACACTTGGCCTTGATATGTCCCAGTTCATTACACTTAAAGCATCTTCCATTTGATGGGTCACTGGGCCGAGGTGAGTTACTGGAGACTGGTGAGGTTGAAGGGTAGGGTATCTGTGGCTTTACTTGGGTGGTATGTGGGGTCTTTGGCTGTCCTCGGTTGTAGGGTTTATGGTCTGTGTGCCCCCTGGGGTAATCGTTCCCCTTGACAGTAGCTTTCTTGCTTTCTGCCAGTTCCATCCATTTGGCTCCAATCTCCCCCGCCTCAGCGATATTCTTGGGGTTTCCATCTTGTATGTACCGTGTGATGTCTTCAGGAACACCATCCAAGAACTGCTCCATTTGTATGAGGAGGTTTAGTTCTTCCAAGGTTTGAATGTTGTTTCCTGTTAGCCAGGCCTCATAGTTTTTTGCAATGTAGTAGGCGTGTTTGGGAAATGACACCTCTGGTTTCCACTTTTGGGTTCTGAAGCGCCGACGGGCATGATCTGGGGTTATCTCCATCCTGTATCTGGCCTTGGTTTGAAAAAGTTTATAGTCATTCATTTGGTGCTTAGGCATTTCAGCTGCCACCTCTGCTAAAGGTCCACTGAGCTGTGACCTCAATTCTACCATGTACTGGTCTTCGGGAATGCTGTACCCAAGACAGGCTCTTTCAAAATTTTCCAAGAAGGCCTCGGTGTCATCACCTGCCTTGTAGGTGGGAAATTTCCTGTGCTGTGGAGCAATATTTGGCGCCGGGTTGTTAGGGTTGGCTGGCACAGGCAGCCCAGCTTGCGCTAAGTCCAGTTCATGTTTTCTCTGTTTTTCCTTCTCTTCATTCTCTTTTTGTTGTTTTTCCATTTCTCGGTGATGGGCCGCCTCTTCTTCTTCTTGCTTCCTTCTGTGGGCCAACTCTTCTTCTGCTTGTTTCCTTCGGTAGGCCACCTCTTCTTCTTCTAGTTTTCTTTTGTGTGCTGCCTCCTTGATCTGTTCTTCTCTTTCTTTCATCTCCATCTCTTTTTGTTTTATTTCCAGTTGTCGCCTGTGTTCAGCTTCTTTGATTTGTCCTTCGGCGTCAATTTTTGCCTTAGAAGTCATGGTTCCTGTTTTCTTGTGTTGGGGTGCCCTCCGGTGTTTATCTTCTGAACTGCAGGTTCTCTGTTGCCTCCTGAAGTCTGCCTAGCAACAGTGCCTTTAGCTAATTTTCCTTTTCTCTCTCTAGCTAATGTTCAATGAAGGGAAACCAGAAAAACCACTTTATTTGCATGCCTATAAGTGCTGGTACTTGCCTCCTAATGGGAGGGCTATTGCATGACAAAAGACCCTTAACATGCAAGCCACAAACTGCGAGAGAGAGCAGAAAAAAAAATTCTCTCTGGTTCCCTTTTAAAACCAACTGCTTCTCTCTGCTAAAAAGCCCTTAGCAGAGAAAAGAAAAATATAATATTTCTACTGGCTTCTGGATTCTGTCTATCTCCCACCAGCTGCCACTCATGTAATAACCTTAGTCCCAGATTTGGACCTTAGCGTCCAAGATATGGGGGTTAGCATGAAAACCTCCAAGCTTAGTTACCAGCTTGGACCTGGTACTTGCTGCCACCACCCAAAAAATTAGAGTGTTTTGGGGCACTCTGGTCCCCCTGAAAAACCTTCCCTGGGGACCCCAAGACCCAAATCCCTTGAGTCTCACAACAAAGGGAAATAATCCTTTTTCCCTTCCCCCCTCCAGGTGCTCCTGGAGAGATACACAGACACAAGCTCTGTGAACCCAAACAGAGTGAATCTCCCTCTCTGTTCCCAATCCTGGAAACAAAAAGTACTTTCCTATTCCCCCAGAGGGAATGCAAAAATCAGGCTAGCAATCCAACACACAGATCTCCCCGATTCCTTCCTCCCACCAATGCCCTGGTGAGTACAGACTCAATTTCCCTGAAGTAAAGAAAAACTCCAACAGGTCTTAAAAGAAAGCTTTATATAAAAAGAAAGAAAAATAAGTACAAATGTTCTCTCTGTATTAAGATGATCCAACACAGGGTCAATTGCTTAAAAGAATATTGAATAAACAGCCTTATTCCAAAAGAATACAAATCAAAGCACTCCAGCACTTATATTCATGCAAATACCAAAGAAAAGAAACCATATAACTTACTATCTGATCTCTTTGTCCTTACACTTAGAAACAGAAGACTAGAAAGTAGAACTACTTCTCCAAAGCTCAGAGAAAGCAGGCAGCCAGAAAACAAAGACTCAGACACACAATTCCCTCCACCCAAAGTTGAAAAAATCCGGTTTCCTGATTGGTCCTCTGGTCAGGTGCTTCAGGTGAAAGAGACATTAACCCTTAGCTATCTGTTTATGACAGTGAGGCCCCTAACCCTGCTACAGGGGCCCTAGTCGTGGGGCCCCTATCCCTAGCTCCAGGGGAACCACCCCTGGGACCCCTAACTCTAGCGCCAGGAGACCTATACCTGTGACCCCTAACCCTAACTCCACGGGCTCTAAAATGGGGCCCCTAATCCTAGCTCCAGGTTCCCTACACGTGGCGCCCCTAACCCTTACTTCAGAGGCTCTACGCATGGGACTCAATCCCTAGCCCCAGGAAACCTATCCATAGAGCCACTAACCCTATCTACAGGGACCCTACGCGTGGGGCCCCTAAACATATCTCCAGAGGCTCTACCCATGGGAAACCTAACCCTAATTCTAGGCACCCTAACCGTGGGGCCCCTAATCCTAGCTGCAAGGCCTTTACTCATGGGGCCCCTATCTCTAGGTGCAGGGGCCCTACCCCTGGGACCCCTAACCCTAGTTCCAGGGTGCCTACCCGTGGGGCACCTAACACTAGCTCGAGGGGTCCTACCTGTGGGTACCGTATCCCTAGCTCCAGGGGCCCTACCCATAGGGCCCCTAACCCTAGCTCCAGAGGCCCTATCAGTGGGACACCTAACCCTACCTTCACAGGCCCTACCCCTGGAGACCCTAACCCTAGTTCCTGGGGAAATTCCTGTGGGGCTCCTAACTCTAACTCCAGGGTCCCCACCCCTGGAACCTCTAAGTCTAGCTCCAGAGGCCCCATCCCTTTTTCCTCCAACCTTAACTCCGGGGGCCCGAACCCTGGGGCCTGTAACCCGAGCTCCAGAGGCCCTATCTGAGGGACCCCTAACTTTAGATCCAGGGGTCCTAATCCTGGGGCCGTTAACACTAGCTCCACAGGCCATACCCATGTTGGGCCCCTATCCCTAGCTCCAGTGGCCCAACCACTGTGGCCCCTAACCCTAGCTCCAGGGCTCTACCCGCCGGAACCCTAACCCTAGCTCCATGGACCCTACCTGTGGGGATGCCTTATCCTGGCACCAGGATCCGAACACGTGGGGCCCCTAACCCTAATTTCAGGGGCCCCATCCCTGGGGCCCCAAACCCAGCTCCAGGGGCCCAACCCGTGGGGCACCTAACCCTAGCTCCAGGGGCCCTACCCATGCGACCCCTAACCCTATCTCCAGGATCCCCATTTCTGGGGCCCCTAACCCTAGCTTCAGGGGCTGTACACGTGGGGCCCCTAACCCTTGCTCCAGGGTGAGATGAACTGGGAATGTTCTTAATTTTGCTCTGAATACTGCGTTGGTTCCTCAGTGTCCCCTATGCAGTTCTTAATATCTAGGTGGTGGGATAAGGGTGTGTGATTGCTGCAGAGCAAAGGGCCAGTGCACCTAAATGCTTGGCACTCTGTCTCCTAGCAACTGATGGTCTGGGCCCCTGCTCTGCAAAGGTGCTAGCTGAAGGTGTTGGAGACAAAGGGATCAGGTGACCTCCTGGCCCGGGAAAGTAGCTGATCAGAGAGGAGGGGCTGGAGGGTGTGCTTAGTCTGGAGATGGTTGAGGGCAGACGTGGAGGTCTGGCTCACTGCCCCCGAGAATGGATCCGGCCGAGGGGTCAGGTTCGCTGTATCTACAAGCTCTGTTTTAGACCCTGTTCCTGTCACTGAATAAACATCTGTTTTCCTGGCTGGCTGAGAGTTATGTCTGACTGCAAAGTGGGGGTGAAGGACCCTGTGGCTTCCCAAGGACCCCTCCTGAGTGGGCTCGCTGTGGGAAGAGCACAGAGGGGCAGAGGATGCTGAATGCTCCAAGGAGAGACGCAGGAGGTGAAGACGTGTGAGCTTCTTGCTCTGAACAAGTCCGCTCCAAGGGAGAGGAGGCTCCCCAAAGTCCTGACTGACTTTGTGGGGAGATGTTCCAGAGCATTGTCCGGTGACTCCATGACACAGGGGCCCTACCCCAGGGAACTTAACGCTAGCTGCAGGGGCCCTACACATGGGGCCCCTAACCCTAGCTCCAGGGACTTTACCTGTGGGGCACCTAACCCTAGCTCCAGGGGCCCTACCCTTGGGGAACCTAACTTTAGCTCCAGGGGCCCCACCCTTGGAACCCCTAAGCCTAGCTCCAGGGGCCCCATCCCTTTGGCCCATAAGCCTAGCTCCATGGACCCAACCCGTGAGACGCCTTACCCCGGCGCCAGGAGCACAACAAGTGGGGCTCTTAACCCTGGCTCTAGGGGCCATACTCTTAGGGCCTCTAACCCTAGCTCCAGGGGCCCTTCCCGTGGGGCCCTTAACCCAATGTCCAGGGGCCCTACCTGTGAGGTCCCTAGCCCTAGCTCCAGCGGCCCCACTCCTGGGACCCCTAACCCTACCTCCAGGGTCCCTACCTGTGATGCCTCTAACCATAGCGACAGAGGCATAACTCGTGGTACACCTAACCCTAGCTCCAGGGGCCCTACTCCTGGGGCCCCTAACCCTAGCTCCAGGGGCCCTAACAGTGGGGTACTTAACCTTGACTCCAGGGGCCATACTTGTTTGGCTCCTTACCCTAGCTCCAGGGGCCTTACCACTGGGACCCCTTACTGTAGTTCCAGAGGCCCCATTCCTGGGGCCTCTAACCCTAGCGTCGGGGGCCCTACCCTTTGGGCCCCATCCCTTGGGCCCCTGACCGTATCTGCATGGGCCCCACCCCTGGGACTCCTTTCCTAACTCCAGGGGCCCTACCCGTGGGGAGCCGAACCTTAGCTTCAGGGGCCCCATTCCTGCGGACCCTAACCCTAGCTCCAGGACCCTTACACGCAGAGCCCCTAAACCTAGCTCCAAGGGCCCCCCTCCTTGGACCCCTAACCCTAGCTCCTGGGGCCATACCCGTTGGGCCCCAACCCTAGTTCCAGAGGCCCTAACTGTAGGACACCTAACCCTAGTTCCAGGGGCTGTACCCCTGGGGACCCTAACCAAAGCTGCAGGGGCCCAACCCGTGTGCCACTAACCCTATCTCCAGGGGACCCACCCCTGGGACCCCTTACCCTAGCTCCAGGGACCTCATCCTGGAGGTCCCTAACCCTGGCTCCAGAGGCCCCACCCCTGGGACCACTAACCCTAGCACCAGGAGACCCCTCCCTGAGGCCCCTAACTCTAGCTCCATGGGCCCGAACCGTAGGACCCCTTGTTCTAGGGGCCCTACCTGTGGGACTCCTAACCCTAGCTCCAGGGCCCTACCCCTGGGGCCCCTAACCATAGCTCCAGGGGGCCCTACCCGTGGGGCCCCTTACCCTGGCTCCAGGGGCAATACCCATGGAGCCCCCAAACCCTAACTCCAGGTGTCCTACTCCAGGGGCCCCAAAGTATAGCTCCAGGGGCCCTACCTTGGGAAACATATAACTACCTCCAGGTACCTTACCCGTGGGACTCCTAACCCTAGCTCCAGGGCCCTACCCCTGGGGGCCCCTAACCATAGCTCCAGTGGGCCCTACCCGTGGGGCCCCTTACCCTGGCTCCAGGGGCAATACCCATGGAGCCCCCAACCCTAACTCCAGGTGTCCTACTCCAGGGGCCCCAAAGTATAGCTCCAGGGGCCCTACCCTTGGGAAACATATAACTACCTCCAGGTACCTTACCCGTGGGACTCCTAACCCTAGCTCCAGGGCCCTACCCCTGGGGGCCCCTAACCATAGCTCCAGTGGGCCCTACCCATGGGGCCCCTTACCCTGGCTCCAGGGGCAATACCCATGGAGCCCCGAACCCTAACTTCAGGTGTCCTACTCCAGGGGCCCCAAACCATAGCTCCAGGGTCCCTACCCTTGGGAAACATATAACTACCTCCAGGTACCGTACCCGTGGGGCCCTAACCCTAGCTCCAGAGGCCCTACCCATGGGTCTTCTAATCCTAGCTCCAGGAGCCCTTCAACTGGGGCCCCTAACCCTCGCACCAGGGGCCATACCTGTGGGTCCTCTAACCCTAACTCCAGGGGTCCCACTCCTGGGACCCTTAACCCTTGCTCCAGGGGCCCAATCCGTGGGGCACCTAACCCTAGCTCCAGGGGCCATACCCGTGAGACCCCTATCCCTAGTTGCATGGCCCCCACCCCTGGGATCCATAACCCTAGCACAAGGGGCCTCATCCCTGTGGCCCCTATCCCAAGCTTCAGGGTCCCGACACGAGGGGCCCCTCACCATAGTTCCAGGGGCTTTACAGTGGGACCCCTAACCCTAGATCCAGGGGCCCTACCCGTTGGGCCCTTAACCCTACTTCCAGGGGCCATACTCGTAGGGCCCCTAACGCATGCTCCAGAGGTTCTGAGAGTGGAGGCCCCTAACTCTAGCTCCAGAGGAACTACCCGTGGGACCCATAGCCCTACCTCCAGGGGACTTACCCCTGGTGCCCCAAAGCCTAGCTCCAGGGGCCCCACCTGGGACCCCTAACCCTAGCTTGAGGCACCCCATCCCTGGAGCCTCTAATCCTTGCTCCAGGGGCCCTACTCGTGGGTCCCCTAACCCTAGCTCCAGGGGTCCTACGTGTGGGAACCCTAAATCTAGCTCCAGGAGCCCCATTCCTGGGGCCCCTAACCCTTGCTCCAGGGGCCCTACCCCTTGGACCAAAGCCCTAGCTGCAGGGTCCCTACCCATTGGGCCCCTAACTCTATCTCCAGGTTCCCTACGCGTGGCACCCCTAACCATATCTCCAGGGGCTCTTCCCGTGGGACCCCTAACCCTAGCTGCAGGGGCTCTACCTGTGGGACCCTTAACTATATCTCCAGGGGCTCTACTCATGGGAAACCTAACCATAGTTTCAGGGGCCCTAACTGTGGGGCACCTAACCCTAGCTAAAGGGGTCTTACTAGTGGGCCCCCTATCCCTAGGTAAAGGGGCCCTACCCCTGGGGCACCTAACCGTAATTCTAGGGACACTACCTGTGGGGCCCTTAACCCTAGACCCAGGGGTCCTACCCGTGGGGAAACCTATCCCTTGTTCTAGGGGCTCTACGCGTGGCACCCCTAACCTTAGCTCCAGGGCCCTACCCCTGGGGCCCTTAATCATAGCTCCAGGGGGCCCTATCCGTGGGACCGCTTACCCTGGCTCCAGGGGCCATACCCATGGAGCCCCAAACCCTAACTCCAGGGGCTTGACTCCAGTGTCCCCAAACCATAACTCCAGGGGCCCTACTCTTGAGAAACATATACTTACCTCCAGGTACCGTACCCGTGGGGCCCCTAACCCTAACTCCAGAGGCCCTACCCGTGGGTCTCCTAACCCTAGCTCCAGGAGCCCTTCAACTGGGGCCCCTAACCCTAGCTCCAGGGGCCATACTCGTGGGTCCCCTAACCCTAACTCCAGGGGCCCCACTCCTGGGACCCTTAACCCTTGCTCCAGGGGCCCAATCCGTGGGGCACCTAACCCTAGCTGAAGTGGCCCTACTCGTGCGGCACCTAAACCTAGCTCCAGGGGCCATACCCGTGAGACTTCTAACCCTTGCTCCAGGGCCCCTACCCCTAGGACCCTATCCCTAGCTCCATGGCCCCTACCCCTGGGATCCCTAACCCTAGCAAAAGGGGCCCCATCCCTGTGGCCCCTATCTCAAGCTTCAAGGGCCTGACCCGTGGGGTCCCTAACCCTAGCTCCAGGGGCTCTACTGTGGGACCCTAACCCTAGATCCAGGGGCCCCCTCCCTGTGGGGCCCCTAACGCATGCTCCAGGGGTTCTATGAGTGGGGGCCTAAACCCTAGCTCCAGAGGACCTACCCGTGGGACCCATATCCCTAGCTCCAGGGGACTTACCCCTGGTGCCCCAAAGCCTAGCTCCAGGGGCTCCACCTCAGGACCCCTAGCCCTCGCTACAGGGGCCCCATCCCTGGAGCCTCTAATCCTAGCTCCAGGGGCCCCTACCAGTGGAGCCTCTAACCCAGGCTCCAGGAGCCTTACTCGTGGGTCCCCTAAACCTAACTCGAGGGGTCCTACCTGTTGGAACCCTAAATCTAGCTCCAGGAGCCCCATTTCTGGGGGCCCTAACCCTGGCTCCAGGGGTTCTACACATTGGGCCCCTAAACCTTGCTCCAAGGGCCCTACCCCTTGGACCAAAGCCCTAGCTGCAGGAACCCTCCCCATAGGGCCCCTAACTCTATCTCCAGGTTCCCTACGCGTGGCGCCCCTAACCATATCTCCAGGGGCTCTACCCGTGGGACCCCTAACCCTAGCTGCAGGTGCTCTACAACGGGGACCTAACCCTTGCTCCAGAGATCAATACCAGTGGGGCCCCTAACCCTAGCTCCAGGAGCCCCACCCTAGAACCCATTAACCCTAGCTCCAGGGGCTGAATCCCTGGGGTCCT
Source organism: Gopherus flavomarginatus (assembly GCF_025201925.1). Lineage (NCBI taxonomy): Eukaryota > Metazoa > Chordata > Testudines > Testudinidae > Gopherus > Gopherus flavomarginatus. The sequence goes on from NC_066623.1 coordinate 46,479,892, forward strand.
TAACCCTAGCTAAAGGGGCTCTACCAGTGGGGCACAAACCCTATATATAGGAGCCATGACCCATGTAGGCCCTAACCCTAGCTCCAGGGGTCTTACTAGTGCGGATCCTAACCCTAGCTCCATGGGCTCAACCCTGGGGCCACTAACCCTAGATTCAGGGGCCCCACCCATGGACCCCTATCCCTGCTCTAGGTTGTGCTACTCATGGGGCCCCTAACACTCTCTCCGGGGCACTACCCTTGGGGCCCCTTACTCTTACTCCAGGGGCCCTACATGGGGGGCCCCTAACCCTCCCTTATGGGCCCCTACATTGTGGGGCCCCTAACACTAGCTCCAGGGGCTGCACCCCTAGACCCCTAACCCTAGCTTCCAGGTGCCCCATCCCTGTGTCCTAACCCTCACTCCAGGGGCCCCTATCCGTGGAGGCACTAACCCTGGGTCCAGAGGCCCTACACGATGGGCCCCTAACCCTGCTCCAGGGCCTCTACCCATTGAGCCCTCTAACGCTAGTTACAGGGGCCCTACCCGTAAGGCCCTTATCCCAAGATTCCAGGAAGTCTACCAAATGAGGCCTCTAACTCTCCTTCCCGGGGCCTCAACCAGTGGACCCCAAACCGTAGCTTACAGGGCCCCTACCAATAGTGTCCCTAACCCTAGCTCCATGTACCCTACTGTGGGACTCTAACGCTAGATTCAGGGTCCCCTTCCCCTGGAACCCTAACCGAGCTCCACAAGCCCTATCCATGAGCCCCTAACTCTAGCTTAAGGGTCCCTACCCTGGATCCCATAACCCTAGATACGGGGCCCTACTCCAGGGACTCATAACCACCAGGCTACAGGGACTCTGTGGGTCCACCAATCCTAGCTGCCAGGTGCCCTACCTCTGGGACCCTAACCTAGATCCTGGCCCTCATCCCTGGGGCCCGAACCATAGCTCCTGGGGTCCTAACCGCTAGGGGACCCGAAACCCAAGCCACAAGGGCCACCACCCCTGCCAGCCTTCACCTAGATTCCAGGGCGGGACCCTGGGGCCCCTAAACCTTAGCTCCAGATGCCCCTACCCATACCCCTTGCTCCAGGGCCCTACCCCTGGGAATCCTACCCTAGCTCCAGGGGCCCCACCCATGGGGCCCTAACCCGACCTACAGGGGCCTACCTTTGGGGCTCCTACCCGGAACGAGGCTCTACCGTGATCCCTTAACACCCTAGCTCCATGAAGCCCTCTCAGTGGGGACCTAACCTTTAGCTCCAGGGGCCCCACCCCAGGGATCCCTGATCCCTAGCTCCAGGGGCCTACCCATGGGGCCCCCTAATCCTAGTTCCAAGGGCCCCTACTCGTTTAGAACCCCTAACCCTACATCCAGAGTCCCTACCCATGGGACCTATAAACTTAGATAGGGGTCCTACCCCTGGGGCCTCTAACCCTAGCTCCAGGAGGCCCCACCCATGGTGTCCCCTAAACCGCTATCTCAGAGCCCCACACTGGGACCCCTTACTTTAGCTCCAGGGCCCCATTCATTGCGCCCCTAACCCTTCTTCCAGGGGCCCTACCCTTGAGGCCCCTAACCCTAATCCTGGGAACCCTACCAATGGTACCCCTACCCTAGGTAAGGGGCCCTTACCTGGGGACCCTAACCCTTCCCAAAGGCCATACTCGTTAGGCCATAACCATATCTCCAAGGGCTCTAACCAGGGAAACCAAACCCTAGCTCCAGGTGCTCTTACCGTGGGTCCCTCTAACCCTATCTCCAGGGCCTTTACCCTTGAGGCCCATATCCCTAGGTTCAAGGGCCCATCCCCTGGATTTCCCTAACCCTAGTCAGGGGCCGTACCCGTGGAGCTCCTAATCTAGCTTCGAGGCCCCTAACCCGTGTCAACCCCTAACCCTAGCGCCAGGAGTCCTAGGCGCTGGGGACCCTAACCTCCAACTCCAGAAGCTCCTACCCGTAGGACCCTACCCTAAGCTCCAGGGGCCCTACCCACACCCTGGGGAACCTAACCCTGCCTCTAGGGGCTCTAACCCGTGGGTCCCCAACCCTGGCTACAGGGTCCTTACCCGTGGGGCTCCTCGCCCTAGCTCCAGGGACTCTACCCTGGAACACTAACCCTAGTTCCAGGGTCTCTATCCATGGTCCCCTAACCCTCGCCGCTCAAGGGACCTTTCCCGTGGGGCCCCTTACAACTGCTCCAGGGGCCCTTCACGTGGGACCCCTAACCCTAGCTACCAGGGCCCCACCCCTAAGACCCCACCCTAGTTCCAGGTACCCATCCCTGGAAACTCTACCCTAACTCTAGGGGCCCTGACCATAGGGCCCCAAACCATAGCTCCAGGGGCCATACCTGTGGGCACCCTAACCTTGGCTCCAGAGACTCTACACGTGGGGCCCTAACCCTGGCTCTAGAGTCCCTACCCGTGGGAGCCGCGCCGCTAACACTACATCCAGGGGGCCCTACCCCTGGAGCACCTACCCTAGCTCCAGGAGACAATACCCGTGTTGCCCCTGAATCCTATTTCCAGGAGCCCATCCCTGGAACCCCTAACCCTTGTTCCAGGGGCCTCATTCCTGAGGCCACCAACCTTACTTAGCTCCAGGGACCCTACCCATGGGGCCCCTAATCCTAGCTCCAGGGCCCTAACATGGGGCCCCTGAAACCCTTTGGTCCAGGGGCCCAAACCCTGGGACCAAAAACCCAAGATGTTGGGTGCCCTACCGTGGGGTCTCAAATCCATATCTCTAGGGTTTCCCTACGAAGTGGGATCCCTGATCACATGTCTCCAATAGCTCTACCCGTGGGACCCCTAACCCTAGTTCCAGGGTACCCTAACCTTGTGGCTCCTAACATTAACTCCAGGGCCTTAGCCCTTGGGTACTTTCATAGTTGGCAGGGCCCTTCGCTCTCAGGCACCGATCCTTAGCTCCAAGGGTCCTACTCTGGGGCCCCTAACCCTAGTTCCCAGAGGCCCACCCATAGGACCTCCTAAACCCTAGCTACAGGGGTCCTACCGCTAGGGCCCTAACCTTAGTCTCCAGGGGCATACCCATGGGGCTCCTAAATCTAGCTCCGATGCCCCATCTCTGGGGCCCCTAATCCTAGCTCCAGGGCCTCACCCATGGTACCCTAACCTTGCTATAGGGCCCTTCGCGTGGGGATCCTAAACCTAGCTCCAGGGGCCCTACTCATGGGCCCTAACCATTGTTGTCCAGAGGCCCTACCAGTGGGACCCCTAAACCTAGCTCCAGGAACCCTACAATTTGCTGCCCCTACCCCTAGTCCCAGGGGTCCCTACCCATGGTCCTATAACCTTAGCTCACCAGGGGTGCTTCCCGGAGGACCCCTAACCCTAGCTCATGGTCTCTACCCCTGACGCCCGTAACCACCTAGATCCTGGGCAATACATGGGCCCCTAAACCTAAGCTCCAGGCCCACCCCTGGGCCCCTCACCCTATCTCCAGGGGCACCACAACTAGAACCCTAACTGTGACTCCAGGGGCCCTACCCTAGAGCCCCTAACCCTAGCTACAGTGGCCCTACCTCTTTTGGGGGTGGGACCCTTAAACCCTAACTCAGGGCCCCTACACGTGATGACCCTAACCCCTGACCTCCAGGAGCACCCTCCCTGGGACCGAAGCCTACAGCAGGACGCAACCCATGGGCCCCTAACCCTATCTCCAGGTGCCCGCGGCGTGGGGCCCTAACATATCTCCAGGGGCTTTAAACCATGGTGGACCTCTAATGCTACAGCTCCAGAGCCCCATTCCCCTGGGCCCCTAATCCTGTTCTCCAGGGGCCCTACCCTGGGACCCAATCCCTACTGCAGAGGCTCTATAATCGTGGGTCCCTATCCTTAGCTCCAGGAGCCTTTGTCCTGTTCCCCTATCACTAAGTGCAGGGTCCCTTCCCTTGGCCCCTAAACCCTACTTCCAGGGGTCCTACACGTGGGCCCCTAAACCTCTAGCTCTGGGTCCTACATTTGGGACCCAATCCCTAGCTCCACGAGCCTCATCCCTGAGGCACTAACCCTAATGCACGGGCCCCTCCGTGGGGTTTCCTAACACTGCTCCAGGGCCCTACACGTGGGGAAGTAAACCTAGCTCCAGGGACCCTAACTGTAGGATACCTAACCTAGCTCCAGGACCCCCATTCTTGGATCCCCTAACCCTCCTTCAGCTCCAGGACCCTACCTATGGGGCCCCTACTCCCCTAACTCGAGGGGACCCTACAAGTGGGTCTCTAACAACTTATCCCAGGACCCTACCCTGGACCCAACCCTAGCTACGTGGCTCTACACATGGGTCCCCATACCCTAGCTCCAGAGGCCCTAACCCCATGGGGGCCACTTACCCTCTCTCCAGAGGCCCCATCCCTGGGAAACCTTACCCAAGTTCCAGGGGCCCCATCCCTAGGCCCTTAACCCTAGCTCCAGGGGCCTTACCCTTGGGGCCCCTTGCCCTGCTCCAGGGCCCTACTCGTGGGGCCCCTCATCCTAGCTCCAGGGGCCCTTCCCATGTTACCCCTAACTCTAGCTCCAGGAGCCCGCATACTTAGAGCTCCTAAACCTAGATCCAGGGGCCTTACACATGGGGCCTCTAACTCTTATTGCATGGGCCCCTTTCCCTGGGACCCAAACCCTAGCTACAAGGTCCCTACCCGTGGGCCGCCTCACCCTATCCCAACGGGCCCTAAAGCGTGGGGCCCCAACCTCAATCTCATAGGCTTACCGTGGAACCGCTAACCTAGCTTCCAGGGGCCCAACCCGTGGTGTACCTGGTCCTACTTACAGGGGCCTTCTACCCGTGGACACCTAACCCTAGCTCCAGAGGAGCCCCCATTTTTTTTTCCTGAGGCCCCTAACCACTAGCTTTAGGGGCCCTACATGTGGGCCCCTAATGCTTGTTCCAGGGCCTATGCCTGGGACCCAAACCCTTGCTGCAAGGGGCCCTTCCCGTGGAGCCACTAACCCTA